>NC_133649.1:243131989-243434048 GCF_009905375.1 Apium graveolens | reverse complement strand
AGCTTGCTTTTGTTGTTGTTTAATCCTCACCTTTTCTTTTTTCTTAGCTTATGCAAACTGTGGATGTCCAGCCACCACACAGATTAGTTTACCATTCCTGTAGATCTTAGCAATTATGTTCTTTGATGTTTTGTCTCTGGGATCTTTGGATAAAGCAATAGACCTTCCAAGCAGCTTCTTCTCATCTGGATTAGGGGTCTCATAGGACAGGTCCAATGGATTTTTGTCTGAGTTCTTTGGATAATTTCTTTTTAGTTAAAAAATCGCATTGCCCTTTGGAGATTTGATTGATGAGGGTTGACCCCTTTCCATATTCCTTAAGCTCATTTCATTAACTGAAATTTGTCTCAATTGAGAGAAGTGAGAAAAGACCTTGTCTTGCTTCCCAATTGGACCAAACTTCTTCTTAATATTTTCATCGAGCTTCTTCCATTTTTCATTAAGCTCCTGCTCAACTGCTGCTAAATCAAGCTTTTTCAATTTGTCAGTTGACTCCAACTTAGCTGCTGCTATCTTGATCAGATCAATGTTGTCCAAGGCTAGTGGCTTAGTGAAAGCAATTGCTGGAACAATCACCTTGCTAACTTGAATGTTGAGTACTTTCTCCCCCTCACTTATTGACTCCCCCTGGCTAGATTAAATAATAGAGTTTTTCTCCCCCTTTTTGTTGGCATCAAGTTGAATGGAAGTTGAGGTTTGTATAGCCACCAACTGTTATAGTAGATTTGTTTGAGTTTCCAGGATTTTCAAGTATCTTGGCCATTATTCTCTCCACCTTTGTCAATCTTGTGTTCATGGCCTCAATTTTTCTAGTTTAAATCTGTTTCCTTTCTCTATTTTGAGCTATCTCTGTCATTATTGTTCCTGGAATCCTAGCATCCAAGCTTGCATTAAAGTCCTTCTTAGTTTCACCAATTTCAATCTTTACTGTGTCTACATCATGACTTTGTTGGAGAGCTTGAATTTTGTGCGATTGTAGAGATTCCAGGTGAGCATTGAGTAAACTTTTGGTACTGGCATTAGTGGATGCTTGAATTGTTGTTTGGGTGTCATGGATAGACCTGAATAGTGTGGATTGGGAATGGGGATAAGAGCATTCCTTGTACAACATCCATGATGGAGTTTCTGCATCTCCCCCTATGCTCATGCCTTCTATTTCATCATCCTCTCCATCATCCCCAAATGAATCTTCAGCATATTCAAAATCGTCTCCAGCAGTAGAGAGCATATCAGTGATAGCATCCTTGGCCCTTCGCATGGAGACAGTTGTGTGCACCAAATTGAGAATTCTCTCAGTAGCCACGTTATCCTGTTCAGCTAAAACATGATAAGCTGGAACAAGGTGAGTAAATACCTCAGCTTCATAAGAAATAGAATCAATGACAGCTTGATAATCTTGCTGAAATAGCTGTTTCTTTTCAGCCTCATTGATATCCCTTAACTTACTTACAATGGGCTATTCCCATTCTTCTGTACCCGCTTTTCTCTCATAATATCTCTTTTCTTACATCAAGGGCTTCCCTTGGCTTCCCACCCTCACATCCTCACCTTCACCAAGGTGGGACTCCACTCACTCACTTTTTCCAAGCTGGAAGAAATAGCTTGCAGATTTTCACTCTTTTCCTCTCCTTTTGCATGAGAGAAACTCAGCCTCTCACTATGTTCACTCCCTTTCCTCAATCCTAAGAGTGATTATACAACTACTAAATCATCTGCACTTGTGATAACAATTGAGATTTCAAGTTGTCCAGTGATAGTCAACATATGAGAAACATTCGTCGAAGTAGTAGTTGGAATTGTCAACGGATGATTTTTGTTAAGCACTTCCATCGAGATATAATCACTAGTCAACGGATGAACAATATCCATTGAGATAGTAGAAATGACAGAGTTTTGAGTAGAGACTACTGTAGAATCTCTGGTGATTGATTTGAGATTTTGCACAGTACTCTCAGTAGAATCAGAAAGAAATGGCAAGTGAGCCAACAAATCATCTAAAAGATGATGCTCACTTACTGTGGATTTTGGCTTCTCCAAGAGAGTTAAAGATGGAGAATCAGGAATTGATGTGTGAATCATGTCCACATCGAGAGAATTTGTGGGTGAGTTTTGAGTGTGAGGTGCTTCTATAACTAAATATTTTGGTTGTGACTCCACATTTACAGGAGCCACATCAATCTGAATTTGAGAAGGTGCTGTAATTGTATCCCTAAGTGTTTTTTATTTCTTCTTTATAATATAAGTTTGGGGTGAGCTTGTGTCCTTAACCCTTTTGGCCTGTGCTCTTGGCTGAGAGCTTTGTTCAATAGTCACATCCTTTTGGGAGGATGCAACTAGCAATGAGCTTATATCGTTATTAAGCATTACAGTTTGTTGGGAAACTGCAGTATGGCTAGGCTGGGTTGCACTCACCTCTCCATCTTTATTCTTAGGGCTTCTTTGATGTTCACCCTGTCCCTCACCAGACTCACTTCCCTTCACACTCCCCTCTTGGTTTTTAGTGGTTTTTTCAACTAGTTTGTTTTGAGAGAAACTAGAGAGGGCTTTCTTTGACTTGCAATTGGAAATTTTTGGTTTTGTGGCCTGGGTAGGTACCTGTTTAGTCACTGTCACAGGTGTCATGGCCATAGTTGATTGCAAAGAAGAAGGTGGTTGAGAAGTAGTATGGACATAAATATTTACCTTACTTACATGTGGTAGTTCCATGATTGGCATGTATACAAGAGGAACATCCTTGTGGTGATTTTTCCTGTTCAAGTCAGCAATAACTCTTCTCTCTTGGACCCAACAATCTAACTTGTTTATTGGGTTCTCAATTGAGAGATTCTCAGAAACAAAATTAGCTATCATCATGAAAAATCTAGCATAATAAATATTCTTAGAGCTCTTCTTAATATCCCCTAATTTACTCCCTAATTCATACATAACTGAAGTGCTGAAGTTATAATACTTATCACTTAGAAGCATATAAAGCATGTGAACAAGTGAATAAATTACAGCATCAAAGTTGTTAACTTTACCAGAAAATACCTTAATAAAGGAATCACACAGAAAACTCTATTCTTTCCTAAGACCCATTCTCCTAATAACACCTAACTTAGTGGCAGTAAGAGCATAGCCCATAGAAACTAGCATGTTACTCATATCAATGTTTGTGTGTGGAGCAAGTGTGTTATTATCAGGCAATTTAAAGCATTTTTCAATTGTATCACAGTTAATACAATGTACATTACCTTTGAGAGTGAAGTTAATAGTCTTGTCCTTTGAGTTGAACACTGTTGTAGTCCAAATTTCCTCAACAACCTCACAGAAGATGGTTGGAGACTCAAGCATGAAATAACTTAGTTTGCAGTTTAGGATGAAGTCCATCATCTTGTGAGAGTCTTCAGATGCCAGAATTTGCTTGTTCACCAAAGCCATGAAGTTGTTCTTTTCATAGACATACCTAGTTGAGGACATGATGTTGACTACTGGTGCCATTATTGCGATTGAAATTAGTTGCAGAAAGGGAGATTTTGCTTTTGGGGAAGAAGAAGTTAGAGAAATTGCTTGAAAAAGACAAAAGTAAAGAATAGAAAAGAAATTAGCTTATATACTTTCTCAGAAATAAACTGGAAAGAATTAAAAAGTAAAATAAAGTAACCAATCAAATTAGCCCAAAATAGACGTTTAAAAATAAAGAAAACTGCTAAAAATCTAAGATTATCCAGTTGAAATATGCATACAGGCTATAAGTAAATTCGAAGGATAATGATAAAATTAACAGCTGAGATTGAGTGTAATTCGACGGATAAGGATAAAAGTACCCAGAGTAATATTTGATACCTCAACGGATAATGAGATTCAACGGATGTTCATTTTCAACGAATAATGAACATTCGTTGAGATGTAAATTCTGACTTAGCCAAAATTTCATCTTTGACAGGAAGCATCTAATTTTACTATGGCTGCATTTCAATTTGCTTAGACATCAAAATGAATTAAGAATAATTAAGCATACCTAACTTACTTACCAACCTAGTAAAGGAGGATTCATCAAGTGGCTTGGTAAGGATGTTTTCAAGTTGCTTCTCACTTGGAACAAAATGAAGTTCTACAGTACCATTCATAACATGCTCTCTAATAAAATGGTACTTGATGTCGATGTGCTTGGTCCTTGAATGTTGTACTGGATTTTCAATGATTGCAATGGCACTTATGTTATCACATAAAATAGGAATCCTAATCACCTGTAGACCTTAGTCCAACAGTTGATTTTTCATTCATAAAATCTGAGCACAACAGCTACCAACAACAATATATTCAGCCTCAGATGTAGAAGTAGAAACTAAATTTTTCTTTTTACTAAACCAGGATACTAGCTTATTTCATAAAAATTGACAGGTTCCTATTGTACTTTTTCTATCAATTTTATAACCTCCATAATCTGCATCTGAATAACCAGTTAGATCAAAACCAGAATCTCTAGGATACCAAATGCCAAGTTTTGATGTTCCTTTGAGATATCTGAAAATTCTCTTAATAGCTATTAAATGAGATTCCCTAGGATCATCCTGAAATCTAGCACAAAGACAAGTAGAAAACATTATATCTGGCCTACTGGCTGTTAAATATAAAAATGAACCAACCATGCCTCTATAGCTTGAAATATCCACAGTCTTTTCAGTATTGTTTACTTCAAGTTTAGTTGCAGTGGCCATGGGAGTTTTTGCAGATGTGCAATCCATTAAATCAAACTTCTTTAAAATGTCATAAATATATTTGGTTTGACTTATGAATATTCCATCACTAACTTGCTTAACTTGTAAACAAAGAAAGTAAGTTAGTTCTCCCATCATGCTCATTTCATATTTACTTTGCATCAATTTGGCAAACTTTTTACAAAGTTTTTCATCTGTAGATCCAAATATAATATCATCTATATAAATTTGAACAAGTACACTAGAGCCATTAACATTTCTAAAGAATAAAGTTTTGTCAACAATACCTCTTGTGAAGTGATTTTCAAAAAGAATCTTTGACAAAGTATCATACCAGGCTCAAGGTGCTTGCTTCAATCCATAAAGTGCTTTCAAAAGATAGTAGACATAGTCTAGAAAATTTGGATCTTCAAAACCAGAAGGCTGACTGACATAGAATTTCTCCTCCAAATCTCCATTCAGAAAGGCACTTTTGACATCCATTTGATAGACCTTGAAATTGACATTGGCTGCATAAGCTAAGAAAATTCTGATGGCTTCAAGTCTTACAACAGGAGCAAAAGTTTCATCAAAATCAATTCCTTCTTGTTGACAGTAGCCCTTAGCAACCAATCTAGCTTTGTTCCTGACCACTATGCCATTTTCATCCATCTTATTTCTGAATACCCACTTGGTGTCAATAGGATTGTTTCCTTTAGGCTTGGGTACCACTTCTAAACTTTATTCCTTTTAAATTGGTTTATCTCCTCCTGCATAGCTAAAACCCAATCAGGATCCAATAGAGCTTCCTCTACCTTTTTAGGTTCTTCCTGAGATACAAAGTTGCTATATAGACATTCCTCTTGAGTTTCTTTTCTTGTTTGCACTCTTGAGGATGCATCACCAATGATTAGTTCAAATGGCTGATCTCTAGTCCATTTTCTCTGTTGGGGTAGATTAGCTCTAGATGAAGAGGCCTCATTATTGTCTTGATGTGTGACATAGTTTTTATTAGAAGAAACTCCCCCTTAGTTTGTAGATCTTTGACTTGAAGTTGGGGTTCTTTCTGATTGTGATCTAACTTGGCTTTCAACTCTTATTGATTGATCAACGGATGTTGTTCTTTGCCTTTCGATGGATTTTGTATATTGTCTTTCAACGGATTATGCACTTGGTCTTAAGATATAGAAATTACAGCCAAAGACAAGAAGAAAGTTTAATGTTGGATTCATGTTCTTGAACAATTGGTAGGGTGTCATGTATTTTTCTTGATTAACCAGAGAAATATTCTGAGTGTAGCATGCAGTATTTACAGCTTCTGCCCAAAAATATGTTGGTATCCTTGATTCTTCCAGCATTGTTCTTGCAGCTTCAATAAGAGATATGTCCTTCCTTTTCACCACTCCATTTTGTTATGGAGTTCTTGCTGCTGAAAACTCATGGATGATCCCATTCTCTTCACAAAATAATGTCATCACATAATTCTTGAACTCAGTTCCATTGTCACTCCTGATCCTTCTTACTTTGAAGTCAGGATGATTGTTGACTTGTCTTATGTGATTGATGATGATTTCACTAGCTTCATATTTGGATTTGAAAAAATATGTCCAAGAGAACTTTGAGAAATCATCCACAATTACTAGGCAGTATCTTTTCCTTGAGATAGACAACACATTGACTAATCCAAATAAATCCATGTGTAGTACTTGCAAATGTTCTTCAATTGTTAAATCAAGCTTCTTTATGAATAATGCCTTGATCTGCTTTCCTTTCTGACAGGCATCACACAATCCATCCTTTAAGAATTCCACTTGAGGAATACCTCTTACCAAATATTTCCTGACTAATTCATTCATAGTCTTGAAGTTAAGGTGGGACAGCTTCTTGTGCCATAGCCAACTTTCATCTTGACTTGCCTTGCTAAATAGACAAGTGACGGATTCTGCATTTGATGAGTTGAAGTCAGCTAAATACATATTTCCTATTCTCATTCCATTGAGAACCACTTTGTTGCTTCTTTTGTTTGTCATAACACAGGCTTCAAAATTAAATGTTACTGAGTTGCCCTTATCACAAAGCTGGATGATACTCAACAAATTGTGCTTGAGTCCATCCACCAGGGCAACTTCCTCAATGATGACATTGTCCTTTGAAATCAAGCCATATCCCACAGTATAACCATTGTTGTCATCTCCAAAAGTGATACTTGGGTCAGCTCTTTCCTTGAACTCAGTGAGCAGGGTAGAATCTCCAGTCATGTGCCTTGAGCACCCACTATTCAGATACCAAAGATTCTTTTGGTTTCCCTGCACACAACAAAATAAAATCAAGTTGATTTTGGTACCCAAGTTTCCTTGGGTCCTGTTTTGTTAGCCTTTCTCTTAGGTTTCTTAGGCTTGTCCTTATTTGATTTAGGCATTTGAAATACATCCTTAGTCAATTGAGTAGAACCCTTAGTTATTCCCTAACAATCTAACAAAGAATTACAGAAGGGGGTTGAATGTAATTCTGGCTACCTTTTTCAACTTTAAGAACATTTTTACTGTGAATATATAACTGTGTTTGATTTGGCTATGGTGCAGAATGAAAGTTTTGATGAAATCAAAACACAAAGTAATCAAATACAAGTATTTAAAAAATTTCTAGTGGATTGAACTTTTCCACCAGAGATATATATTAATATGAGAACTCTGTGATGCAAAGTTTATACACAGCCGCTTACAAGTTGAATTTATAAAGAACAGAGAAATTCTTTACAGATGTAGCTTTTTCTATTTCTCTGGTAATTGCTTACTAACTTCGATACTATTCAACTTGCTACACTTGGTTTATATATTACCAAGATACATGATAAAAAGATAAGTAAATACGACAAAATATTTCTAGACTAATTTCATGCTCCTTCACTTCTCTTTCTAGCATCTTTGAATATATTCAGTTTAGCATGGAATAGAAATGCTTCTTGGTTCTCTAAACCCTGCAAATAGGCTACCACATTCCATTTTCATACAATCAACGCATGTGACTATCAAGTCACTGTCAGTTGCTCTTTTGAATTTGAACATCCGTTGAGGCTTCATTGAATCATCCGCTGAAACTATGGCTGATCATCCATTGAAACTTTGGTTGATCATCCGTTAGAACTTTGGCCAACCATCCATTGAAGCTTGAGTTGATCATCCGTTGAAGCTATGTGAATCATTTGTTGAGACTGTTTTCTTGGCCGTTAACTCTATTTCATTTATATAAGATTACAAGGAATCTGATACTTAAAATTAGCCAACCTATCTTGCATATCAATCTAGTAGTCAACAAGACCTATACATTCTACAACATCTAGTTCATTAAGCCATTATGGTATGCAGGAATATGCTACTAATCTCATTATTACATAAGCTACTCTTTCAATGGATGTTGAATTGATCATCGGTTGGAAGCTACAAAATTCACTTAAATAAAATCTACTAAGTGTTTTGTTCAAGTTATCATCAAGTACACAACATATTCCAAACAATCTCCCACAATTTATGTCTACTAGAATTGTAGCCATAAATGAAGAGAAACTTGATGATAACAAAATACCCTATGAATACAGAATGAAATAAAGTAGATGAAATTTACAAGTGCGCCAGTTTATTGAAAATTCTTACAGAGGAGGATTTGTAGAGTGTCTCACAGATCATTTTTCAAGATGCTTCTCTAGACTGAGCAAATTTAGATTACTTCCTTGATTTTCTTGAATTCTTTCCCAGCTTCACATTATTCTCTTCAATCTGATTTTGGAGTTTCCTGTAAAATTCTAATTCATCCTCATTTGTGTGATCCAGCTTTTCTTCCATCTCCTTGAGAGTTTCATTACTTGCAATCTTTAGCTGATCTTCCAATCTTCCAATCTTCTAATGTATTTTTCATCGTTGAACTCCATAATCCAGTATGGCCTCAAATGCACCTTATCTCCAGTAAAAGGGATTGTCAATACTCTTGGGAGTGCATTTGGTCCTCTCCAGCTATTTCATATCTCCCCAATCTTATTTAGTACCATTTTATTGGCAACTATGTTGAATCCAAAGTTTTTCTTGATTGAGGAGAAGACAGTCATCAAAGTTGAATAACCTTCATTGAGAATCCTGTGAAGAGGCCAAGTTAGCACTTTTCCAAGCTTATACCTAAAGACTAATCTTTCTGGAAGATGTATATAAGCATCAATAGCTCTAACTTCATCTATTTCTTCCAAATAAAGATTTATGTCTGAGAATTCTTTGATGTCACAACTGAAGAGTTGATCTCCCTTGTTGACAGTAGGTTTGAGTTTGACCACTGTCTTGGATTGAAGTTTGACAGCTTTGACAGTTTTGACTACTCTTTTCTTTTTTCTTTCATGTTTTGGCAAATATGGGAATGTTTAGATCAGGAAGAGACAAGCTATCTCAATATATAGGTTCATCCTTGGGAATTAATGGTTCACCATGGAAAGTAATGTTGGGATCAACCTTGAATTCAGCCTCCTTCATTGTAGGTATGGCTAGTTGGCTTGAAGTTGTAGATTGGGTTGGCGTGTAGTCTTCCTTATCTTCATTGAAATCTAGCTTCCTCTTTGCGGGTAGCTTGTACCTAAATTTCCTCTTAGTTTGCTTTAGTTTTTCTTGCTTTTCTTCCATTAATTCTTAGATGTCACATCAAGCAATGCAATTTATATGGTTGAAGGCTTCTTGAAAAGGTTCTTGGCTTCTAAAGCAACTTGCTTTTGTTGTTGTTTAAGCCTCACCTTTTCTTCTTTCTTAGCCTCTACAAACTGTGGATGTCCAGCCTACTACACAGATTAGTTTACCATTCATGTAGATCTTAGCAATTATGTTCTTTGATGTTTTGTCTCTGGGATCTTTAGAGAAAGCAATAGACCTTCCAAGTAGCTTCTTCTCATCTGGCTTAGGGGTTTCATAAGATAGGTTCCATTGGATTTTTGTCTGAGTTCTTTTGATATTTTATTTTTGGCTTAAAAATCACACTGGCCTTTAGAGATTTGATTAATGAGGGTTAACCCCTTTCCATGTTCCCTAAGCTCAATTCATTAACTGAAATTTATCTCAATTGAGAGAAGTGAGAAAAGACCTTGTCTTGCTTCCCAACTAGACCAAACTTCTTCTTGATGTTTTCATCAAGCTTCTTCCATTTTACATCTAGCTCTTGCTCAACTGCTGCTACATCAACCCTTTTAAATTTGTCATTTGACTCCAACTTAGTTGCTGCTAGATTGATTAGATCAATGCTGTCAAGAGCTGGTGGCTTAGTGAAAGCAATTGCTGGCACAATCACTTTGCTAACTTGAATGTTGAGCACTTTCTCCCCCTCACTTGTTAACTCCCCCTGGCTAACTGGAATGATAAAGTCTTTCTCCCCCTTTTTGGTAGCATTAAGTTGAGTGGAAGTTGAGGTTTGTGCAGCCACCAACTGTTGTAGTAGACTAGTCTGAGTTTCCTGATGTACAAGTATCTTGGCCACTGATTTGTCCACATTTGTCAGTCTTGAATCCATGGCCTCAACTTTCATTTTTAGATCAGCTTCCTTGCAAAGCTTTTGAGCTATTTCTGTCATTG
Organism: Apium graveolens; assembly: GCF_009905375.1. Lineage (NCBI taxonomy): Eukaryota > Viridiplantae > Streptophyta > Magnoliopsida > Apiales > Apiaceae > Apium > Apium graveolens. The sequence goes on along the minus strand of NC_133649.1, from coordinate 243,423,775 downwards.
TGGTTCCTGGAAGTCTAGCATCAAACCTTGCTACAAAGTCTTGTTTAATTTCACCAATTTTCTGTTTGATGGCATCCACATTCTGACTTTGTTGGAGGGCTTGGATTTTGTGCAATTGGAGAGATTCCAGGTGAGCTGTAAGTAGTCTTTTGGTGCTGGGACTAGTGGATGCCTGAATTGCTGTTTGGGTGTCATGGATAAGCTTGAATAGTGTGGAATAGAGATGTGAATAAGAGCATTCCTTGTGCATCATCCATGATGGAATTTGTGCAGCTCCCCCTATGCTCATGCCTTCTAATTCATCATCATGCTCATCATCATCGCAAAATGAATCTTCAGCATATTCAAAGTCATTACCAGTTGTGGAGGGCATAACTGTTATAACATCCTTTGCTCTTTTCATAGAAGCAGTTATGCTGGAACAGGATGAGTAAATATCTCAGCATCCAAAGAGATAAAATCTATGACAGCTTGATATTCTTGCTGAAACAGTCTCTCTTTTTCTGCATCACTGACATTTATTGACTCACTAACAATGGTTTCCATCCTTATTTCTCCTGTACCTACTTTTCTCTCATGTTTTCTCTGTTTTTGCATCAAGGGCTCCCCTTGGCTTCCCACCCTCACCTTCACCTACTAAGGTGGGACTCCACTCACTCACTTTTGCCAAGCTGGAAGAAATAGATTGCATATTTTCACTCTTATCCTCTCCTTTTTCCTGAGAACAACTCAGCCTCTCACTTTGTTCACTCCCTTCCCTCAATCCTAGAAGTGACTGTACACTCACTAAATCATCTACACTTGTAACATTAGTTGAAAGTTGAAGTTATGCAGTGATATTCAACGGATGAGGAATATCCGTCGAGGTAGTAGTTGAAAGTGTCAACGGATTATTGCTGTAAAGCACATCCGTCGAAATACAATCACTAGTCAACGGATGAACAATATTCGTTGAGATAGTAGAAATGACAGAGTTTGGAGTAGAGACTACTATAGAATCTGTGGTGATTTGAGATTTTGTACAGTGTTCTTAGTATAATTAGAAAGAAATGGCAAGTTAGCCAACAAATTATCCAAAAGATGATGCTCACTTGCTGTAGATTTTGGCTTCTCCATGAGAGTTGAAGATGGAGAATCAGGAATTGATGTGTGAATCATGTCCACATCCAGAGAATTTGCAAGTGAGTTTGGAGTGTGAGGTGCTTCTATAACTAAAGATTTTGGCTGTGACTCCACATTTATTTGGGCCACATCAACTTGACTTTGAGAAGGTGCATGAACTGAGTCATTGACTGCAGTAGGCACAGTGTGTGCACCATGTGTATCCCTAAGGGTTTTTTATTTCTTCTTTCTAATATAAGTTTGAGGTGAGCTTGTGTCCCTAACCCTTTTGGCATGTGCTCTTGGCTGAGAGCTTGGTTCAATAGTCACATCCTTTTGGGAGGATGCAACTAGCAATGAGCTTTTATCCTTATTAAGCACTACAGTTTATTGGGAAACTATAGTGTGGCTAGGCTGGGATGCACTCACCTCTCCATCCGTGTTCTTAGGGCTTCTTTGATTTTCACCCTGTCCCTCACCAGACTCACTTCCCTTTACACTCCCCTCTTGGTTTTTAGTGGATTTTACAACTAGCTTCTTTTGAGAGAAACTAGAGGTGGCTTTCTTTGACTTGGATTTGGAATTTTTTGGTTTTGTGACTTGGGTAGGCATCTGTTGGGTCACTGTCACAGATGCCATTGCCACATTTGATTGCAAAGTAATGGGTGGTTGAGAAGTAGTAGGGACAAAAATATTTACCTCACTTACCTGAGGCAGTTCCATGATTGGCATGTACACAAGAGGGACATCCTTGTGGTGATTTGCCCTGTTCAAGTCATCAATAACTCTTCTCTCTTAGACCCAACAATCTAACTTGTTTGTTGGGTTCTCTATTGAGAAATTCTCAGAAACAAAATTAGCTATCATGAAGAAACTAGAATAATAAATATTCTTAGACCTCTTCTTAATATCCCCTAATTTACTCCCTATTTCATACAAGAAGGAAGTGCTAAAATTGAAATACTTATCACTAAGAAACATATAGAGCATGTTGACAAGTGAATAAGTGACTGCATCAAAGTTACTAACTTTACCAGGAAACACATTGATAAAAGAATCACACAAGAAACTCCATTTTTTCTAAGGCCTAATCTCCTAGCTTCACCTAACTTAGTGGCAGTTAGAGCATAACCCATAGAGACTAGCATGTTACTCACATCAGTGTCTGTGTGTGGAGCAAGTGTGTTTTTTTCAGGCAATTTAAAACATTTTTCAATTGTATCACAGTTAATACAGTGTTCATTACCTTTAAAAGTGAAGGTAATGGTTTTGTCCTTCGAATTAAAAATTGTTGTGGTCCAAATTTCCTCGACAACTTCACAGTAGATGGCTGGAGACTCAAGCATGACATAACTCAGTTTGCATTTTAGGATGAAGTCCATCATTTTGTGATAGTATTTAGATGACGGAATTTGCTTGTTTACCAGAGCCACAAATTTGTTCTTTTCATAAACGTACCCAGTTGAGGACATGATTTTGACTACAGGTGCCAGAGCTGTGATTGAACTTAGATGCAGAAAAGGAGTTTTTGCTTTTGGAGAAGAAGAGAGTTAGAGAAAATGCTTGAGAAAGATAAAAGTAAAGAATAGAAATGAAATTAGCTTTTATACTTTTCCAGAAATATACTATCAAAAAATAAAAAGTAACAAAGTACCCAATCAAATTAGCCCAAAATAGCCGTTTAAAAATAAAGAAAAATGTCAAAATTCTAAGATTATCCGTTGAAATATACATACAGGCTGTAAGTAAATTCGATGGATAATTCTCAAAATCAACGGCTAAGATTGAGTGTAATTCGACGAGTAATGGTAAAAGTACCCAGAGTAATCATTGATAATTTGTTGGATGATACAATTCAACGGATATTCATTTTCAACGGAAAATGAACATCCGTAGAGATATAAATTTTGGCTTAGCCAAAATTTTATCTTTGACAGGAAATATCAACTTTTATTCTGGTTGCATTGTAGTTTGCTTAGACATCAAAATTAATTAAGAATAATTGAGCATACTTAAGTCACTTACCAACCTAGTAAAGGTGGATTCATCAAGTGGCTTGGTAAAGATGTCTACAAGTTGCTTCTCACTTGGAATAAAATAAAGTTCCACAGTACCATTCATAACATGCTCCCTAATGAAGTGGTACTTGATGTCAATGTGCTTGGTCCTTGAATGCTGTACTGGATTTTGAGTAATTACAATGGCATTAATGTTGTCACAGAAAATAGGAATCTTACTCAACTGTAGACCATAGTCCAATAGTTGATTTTTCATCCATAAAATCTGAGTACACCAGCTACTAGTAGCAATATACTCAATTTTAGTAGAAGTAGAAACTGAATTTTGCTTTTTACTGAACCATGATACTAGCTTATTTACTAGAAATTGACAGGTTCATGTTGTACTTTTTCTATCAATTTTACAACTTGCATAGTCTGCATCTGAATAACCAATTAGATCAAAACCAGAATCTTTAGGATACTAAATGCCAAGTTTTGTTGTTCTTTGAGATATCTGAAAATTCTCTTAATAGCTATTAAATGAGATTCTCTAGGATCAGCCTGAAATCTAGCATAAAGACAAGTAGCAAACATTATATCTGGTGTACTGGCTGTTAAATACAAAGGTGAACCAACCATGCCACTATAGCTTGAAATATCCACAGGCTTTTCAGTAGTGTTTACTTCAAGTTTAGTTGTAGTGGCCATAGGAGTTTTTGTAGATGTGCAATCCATTAAGTCAAACTTCTTTAACAAATCATAAATATATTTTGTTTGAGTAATGAATATTCCATCACTAACTTGCTTAACTTGTAAACTAAGAAAGCAAGTTAGTTCTCCCATCATGCCCATTTCATATTTACTTTGCATGAATTTGGCAAACTTATTGCAAAGCTTTTCATCTGTAGAGCCAAATATAATATCATTTACATAAATTTAAACAACTATACTAGAGCCATTAACATTTCTAAAGAATAAGGTTTTGTCAACATTACCTCTAGTGAAGTGATTTCTTAAGAGGAACTTTGACACAAGTATCATACCATGCTCTAGGTGCTTGCTTCAATCCATAAAGTGCTTTCAAAAGATAGTAGACATATTCTGGAAAATTTGGGTCTTCAAACCAGGAGGCTGACTAGCATAAACTTCCTCCTCCAAATCTCCATTTAGAAAAGCACTTTTGACATCCATTTTATAGACCTTGAAATTGGCATGGGCTGCATAGGCTAAGAAAATTCTGATGGCTTCAAGTCTTGTAATAGGAGAAAAAGTTTCATCAAAATCAATTCCTTCTTGTTGATAATAGCCCATAGCAACCAATCTAGCTTTGTTCCTGACTACTATGTCATTTTCATCCATCTTGTTTATGAATACCCATTTAGTGTCAAAAGAGGTTTTCATTAGGTTTGGGTACCAGCTTCCATACTTTATTCCTTTCAAATTGGTTTAGCTCCTCCTGCATAGCTAAAACCCAGTCAGGATCCAACAGAGCTTCCTATAACTTTTTAGGCTCTTCCTGAGAAAAAAAACTACTGTATAGACATTCCTCTTGAGTTGCTTTTCTCTTTTGCACTCTTGAAGATGCAATACCAATAATTAGTTCAAATGGGTGATCTCTAGTCCATTTTCTCTGTTGTGGTAGATTAGCTTTAGATGAAGAGGCCTCATTGTTGTCTTGATGTGTGATAGAGTTTTGATTAGAAGAAACTTCCCCCTGAGTTTGTGGATCTTTGACTTAAAGTTGAGGTTCTTTCTGATTGTGATCTAACTTGACTTTCAACTCCTATTGATAGGTCAACAGATGTTGTTCTTTGCTTTTTGACGGATGATGCAGATTGTCTTTCAACGGATGATGCACTTGGTCTTTCGACGAATGTTGAATTATGTGCTTCATTAGTTGTAGACTTTTCTGCATTGTCCTTAGATATTGGTTCTTGATCGCTTTTATCATTACTATCTTCACAAATCATCGTAACATTGTCAAATTTGAGGCTTTCATGGAAATCTCCATCTTGCAGTCCTTCATTCTTTTTATCATCAAACACAACATGTACAGATTCCATAACAATGTTTGTTCTAAGATTGTAGACTCTATATGCTTTTCCAACTGCATATCCAACAAAAATGCCTTCATCTGCTTTGGCATCAAACTTCCCATGCTGATCAGTTTGATTCCTTAAGATATAGCATTTACAGCCAAAGACATGAAAAAAGTTCAATGTTGGCTTCCTATTCTCGAACAATTGGTAGGGTGTCATGCATTTTGCTTGATTAATCAAAGAAATATTCCGAGTGTAAGCCCAGTCATTTTCCTTTATGATGAAAGCCCTTTCCTTTTATTTGAGCAACTCAAAATATTTCTGTTTGTAATCAACAGGCTCAAACTTCTTTTTACCAGAATTAGACTTTCGGCATTCACTAGCAAAATGACCTGCCAAGCCACACTTGAAATATTTGAATTTAGACTTATCAACCATGTTTCTGTTTGACTTGGCTGCTCCAAAGTTCTTCTTGAATTTGAGATTGGAAAACCTCCTGGATAGAAAAGCAAGATGCTCATTTACATCATCCATGTCATCTTGACTAAGCTGGTCTTTATGATTAGCTACTAGCCCTTTTTCCTTGCCTTCACAAACTCTAGGGTTTGGTGCAGATTCAATAGCTTCAACCTTTATCTCCTTCTCCTTTCCTTGCTCAGCAACCAATGCAATGGATCCTCCTTTGTTTCTTACTTTCTCGAGCTTCTCATCTTGCTCTATTTCAAGCTCATAGGTCTTTAGAATCCAATATAGTCTGTCCAAGGTGAATTCCTTGTAATCTTGAGAGTTTCTTAATGAGACTGTCATAGGCTTCCATTACTTTGGCAGAGATCTAAGGAATTTGAGGTTTAAGTCCTTTGTTTGGTAGACCCTTCCATGCAACTTTAGAGCATTCAGTAGTTTTTGAAATCTACTGAAAATGTCAGTGAGTGACTCACTTTCTTCACTATGGAAATGCTCATATTGTTGAATCAAGAGTTGCATTTTGTTTTCCCTTACCTGTTTAGTTCCATCACATATAACTTGAATTGTGTCCCAGACATCCTTAACAGGTTTGTAGTTTATGATATTGTCAAACATGTCACCATCAACACCATTAAACAAAATGTTCATGGCCTTTTTATCCTTATGAGCATGTTCAATATCTGGATCAGACCATTCTGCTCTAGGCTATGGGATATATGCTTCATTTCCTGTAGCAGCTCCCATAGGGACATGTGGACATTTCTGAATGCAGTCCACATATGCTTCATCTTAAGATAGGAGATGCAGGTGCATCTTCACCTTCCAATGGTGATAGTTGTCTTTGTCTAGAAATGGAATCTTTACTCCAACATTTGTTCTGCTCATCTTGTTATTTGTTGTGATCTTTTAAAATCTTTGTTCTTCAAGAACTTGCTCTGATACCAATTTTTATTCCCTAACAATCTAACAAAGAATTACAGAAGGGGGGTTCAATGTAATTCTGGCTACCTTTTTCAATTTTAAGAATAGTTATACGGTGAATATATAACTGTGTTTGATTTGGCTATGGTGCGGAATGAAAGTATTGATGAAATCAAAACACAAAGTAATCATATACAAGTATTTAAAAACTTTCTGTTGAATTGAACTTTTTCACCAGAGATATATAATAATATAAGAACTCTGTGATCCAAAGTTTGCACACAACTACTTACAAGTTGAATTTACAAAGAACAGAGAAATTCTTTACAGATGTAGCTTTTTCTAGTTCTCTGGTAATTTCTTACTAACCTCGATACTATTCAACTTGCCAAACTTGGTTTATATATTATCAAGATATATGATAAAAAGATAAGTAAATAAGAAAAAATATTTCTAGACTAATTTCATGCTCCTTCACTTCTCTTTCCAGCATCTTTGAATATCTTCAATTTAGCATGGAATGGAAATGCTTCTTTGTTCTCTAAACCCTGCAAATAGACTGCCACATTCCATTTGCATACAATCAACGCATGTGACTATCAAGTCACTGTCAACTGCTCTTCTGAATTTGAACATCCGTTGAGGCTTCATTGAATCATTCGTTGAAACTGTGATTGATCATCCGTTGAAACTGTGATTGATCATCCGTTGAAACTTTGGTTGATCATCCGTTGGAACTTTGGCCGATCATCCGTTGAAGCTTGAGGTGATCATCCGTTGAAGCTATGTGAATCATCCGTTGAGACTATTTTCTTGGCCGTTAACTCTATTTCATTTATACAAGATGACAAGGCATCTGATACTTACAATTAGCCAACAAGACCTATACATTCTACAACATCTAGTTCACTAAGCCATTATGGTATGCAGGAATGTGCTACTAATCTTATTATTACATAAGCTACTCTTTTAACGGATGTTGAATTGATCATCCATTGAAAGCTACAAAATTCACTTAAATAAAATCTACTAAGTGTTTTGTTCATGTTATCATCAAGTACACAACATATTCCTAACAACCCTTAAAACCATTCATCATTGCAGAATTATCATGCACAGGCTGGTTAACATGGAAGGGCATATTATGTGCAAACATGTTATTCCAGTATAGCATGCTAAATGGCATTTGAGGCATACTAAATGCAACATAGTAAGGATTTTGTGCAAATGGAATATTAGCAAACTGTGCATTCAAATTGTGTGCAGCCATAACATTCACAGGCGTTGTAGGGATACTGGGAAATGAAGGAGGTGTAGACATGGGAGCAGGCATAGCAAGTTTGCAATTAAGAGATAAATGATTAATAGTACCACACTTAACACAGGTTTTCCTTGGTGCATATTTATCAGGTGTGTAGTTGTTATGTTTGTTAATTCCTACTTTCCCATTCCTATTGGTTTTCTTTTTAGATTCTGCTTTCACTTTAATTTTCTCTAATCTGTAATTCAATTGCTTGATAGACAGATGCCCTACATTGACTCTCTTGTTCTTGTTCACCTGACTTGTTTCTCCTGGTACAAAGTTCTTAGAAACTGATCCATATTTCCCATTTAGCTTAGCTAGTCTGGCTTTGTTAACTGATTTTCTTTCACTCAACGGATATGATTCCTTGTCTTTCGACAAATAATTCTTTTGATCATTCGATGGGTAACATTCATCATTATTCAAATCCACATCCATTGAAAGTCCTTCTACCAAGTTGGAATCTAGTCTCCTTTCTCTTTTTCCAGGCTTCATCACAGAAGGATTCCATACCTTGAACTTTAGTAATTTGAGCATGGACAATTCTAGATGATTTCCATGCCTTAATTACTTTCTGTTCTTGTTCAAGCTGTTTTCTTAAAATATCCTATTTCTGTAAGGATTTAGTCAATTAATCTTTGGCAATCTTGCACTCTATTTTCAGTTTTTCAAACTCAACAAATTGAATTTCTAACACAATGTTTCTTTCACTTAAAAAAATATTGTTCTATTTAAGTTTAGTGTTTTCTTTAGTGAGAGACTTGAGTGTAACACGCAGATGATATAATTTATTAGACATGTCATTTATGGCATCATTACACTCAACTTTAGATAAATGTGCTAGATTAGTGGTGATTATTTGATTACTAGCTGAACTGACCTCTGTTTCATCTGATTTGGTAATTAGTGCTAGATTGACATATCTTGTATTTGCATCCTCTTCTAGTCCATCTGCAGCCTAGTCATTTTCCTGTGTGATGAAAGCCCTTTCCTTTTATTTGAGCAACTCAAAATATTTCTTCTTATAATCAACAGGCTCAAACTTCTTTTTACCAGAATAAGACTTTCAATATTCACTAGCAAAATGACCTGCCAAGCCACACTTGAAACATTTGAATTTAGATTTATCAACCATGTTTCTGTTTGACTTGGCTGCTCCAAAGTTCTTCTTGAATTTGAGCTTGGAAAACCTCCTGGATAGAAAAGCAAGATGCTCATTTATGTCATTCATGTCATCTTGACTAAGCTGGTCTTTATGTTCAGCTACTAGCCCTTTTTCCTTGCCTTCACAAACTCTAGGGTTTGGTGTAGATTCAGCAGTTTCAACCTTTATCTCCTTCTCCTTTCCTTGCTCAGCAACCAGTGGAATGGATCCTCCTTTCTTTTTTACTTTCTCCAGCTTCTCATCTTGCTCTATTTTAAGGTCATAGGTCTTTAGATTCCCATACTGTAATAACTCGAATTTTTAAGACTTTGTAAAACATTTAATGAATAGTAACCCTGACGGACGGGAAAAACTTTTGAGCCCACACTATGTAGTGCATGAGAAAATGAGTTTCGGAGTTGAAATTACGATTATACGTACTAAATGAGTGTATGTAAACGCTATTAGTTTTAGAAGAAAACGAACTTTGAAAAACGACTGTATTTAAGACTCAATGAGGATTACGGGAATCACAATATAATTACGAGATTAAAACCCTACGGTTTTATATTCAAGTAGGATAAATAAAAATATAGGGAATAAATACGAAAAGAATTATGTCGCGAACCATTTACGAGTAAGTATTACGAGAACGTTTAAGCAAACGAGGGAATGCATAAACGATTAAATAAATATAACGCACAACTAAGCCATGGTAAAAAAGTAACCATGGTTACTTCATCAAATAGTGAGCTAACCATAGGATGATCAAGCTATATAGCAAAATAGTGTGCTAAGGAAGCTAACCCATGTAGTTTAGCTTGTAACCTAGCAAGCTACAAAGATTTGTCCCCAAGATTTACAACAAGAATAAATCTAGGATTCAACCTAGGAGAATAAAAATCAAGTGCAAGATCTTCCACCTCATTTCCTAGAAGCAACATAGCAAAGCATCCAAGATAAGCAACCAAGGGAAGATAGTATAAATACCCCCCCCCCTACCTCATCAAGCTTCCATTCGGCTATTCAAGAAGAAAAGGAGGAATTCAAATTCAAATCTCAAAATCTATCCATGGTAAAATAATCCCATTAATTCTCAAGCCTCCTCTCAAATAAACTAAGGTAAGAAAATTCTTTCATCTCTTTTTATCAAGGTTTGATGGGTGAAATAAAATCAACAAACTCACTAGTGAATAGTATGAATAGTAACCTCTCTTTGGTTTCTTGATTTCAATGGTGGTTTTAGGTTCTAAAAATCATACCAAGAAATTCCAAGCCTCCACCATCCTCAATAACACATCTCAAGCTTTGAAGAAAGGTAAAAATCTTTGGCCCAACTTTATTTAAGATTCATTTTAAGATCCATTTAGGATAATGGTAGTAAACTTAGTTCAAAGAGTGGTATTGATGAAGTCTTGGTATTTAAGTTAATAAGATTAAGGTTGATTGTTGTTGCCTCAATAACATGATATTCTTGAGAGGAGTTTGTGTATTTATGATGATGTGATGATTGTTGGTGAGTGTGCTAAGAGTTAGGGCATAAACGAAACCCCGATCGTAAACTTAACTCCGTTAAAACCAACAAATCGTAACTTTAAGTTTCTGCAGAAAGTCCCGAAGTTCTAAACTGTAGTATCTTGAAGAATAATCCCTTTTTAGGATATAGAATGTTATAAGGATCGTTTAGGCGCTTGAATCGCTTGATTCCGATTTACGGATCAAACGTTATGGCCATTTTACTAAAAGTGATTTATGCGACAAAAACTGCTACGAATCACGAACTTTGAAAATATAAAGGATCGACTTAAAGTGTTCATAAATCATGAAATTTTTGCAGAGAGTAAAATATTGAATTTCCTAACTTCCATAAAAATTTCAACTGAAAATAATGATTTCTCAATTTTATAAAAATATCGGAGCCGAGACCGCGCGAGTAGAAACCGTAAGAATCCATAAGCGGAGCCGACGACGATAATAAGAATGAACCTAAGATACTTAGAAGAATGAAGTGACCATAATGTTAATAATGACTTAAAGGAATAATAAGGGTAGTATAAGTTGAGAGGGTGCATAATAAGTAGCACATTAGTGCGAGTCACCGTAAATTAGAACGGGACCTAACGAGATGAATTGTGTTTATGGTTATAGATTTCCGAGCAGAACCTAGAGCATCCTCCACCTCGAGATACCCATGCAAGTTTACGAACCCAACTCCATTTTACTTTTGTGTTGTAAAAGAATTGTTTTACTATCGTTTCATAAATACCATGCTTGCCATGATACGTAGTTGTTGAATTTTCGCATAATATAGCGATGTTGTACGATACATATATATCATTAAATATTTAATTCCGCTTTAAGCGTGATGTATGATTATAAGACCGAGAGTCGGTCGAGACTTTAAGATGAAAACCCGGGAATCATTCCGGTGATATTATAGGGCGATTATAATTCCATAATAGTATGTTTTAAAGGGACTCATCGTCCACTTACGAAACATTAAAATATCTCAAACTTTTATTGAAGCGATTTCCCAACGATCATATTACCTCAACTATATTTTATGGTTCGAATAATAAATACTATATACTTATTCATTTATTATGGGAGTAGTATACTCCAACGATTATTTATTTTAAACCCAATTAATCATTATAGATTATTAATTATGTAGACACAAACTAGTTGAGGAATATTATTTTAAATATTCTTTTAAAGAGTAAACTCATTCAAGGTTTAATTATTTATCGACTATTACTTAATTAATTATTATTCTTAAAGGGTTTATTATTGATTTATAAATCATAGATCCTGATTTAAAATATACTTCCTGATTTCGGAATATCATTCGAATAATTTCAGATCGTCGGTGAATATTATCCCGACTTATTTAATATTTTGAATATAGTTTCAAGGAGAAACTTTCCCCCTTATTTAATTATCTGTTGACAACGGTCAACTCACATCCTTAGTACTTCCTCCGAAAATCTCGGAAGTACGTATATACATATATACACTTATATCTTAGAGAGATAAGCTATTTCTATCAACAAGCAAAACGCTTGGGGAGCTGCGATGTGGTTCGAGTTCTCGAGATTGATAGAATTCTTTTAAAGGACAAGGGAGGGGAAGACTCTGGTACTATGTGTGCTAGATGGACCACCAAAGGTACCGCAGGAGAAGGTACTCAGTGTACTCAGGAACTTGTGAAGTATGTGTATACCCAAAAATGGGACACGTAGCCCGAATGCGGCAAGGGTGATAACCGGGATACGAAGGTGTCGTCCTTCTACTAGTCGAAAAGGTTATTATTATCATATTACGACTGATCATCATATATGGTGGCTCCAATAAGTGTCCTAATTCTTCCAATTGGAATTGAGATGCAATACCGTAACTCAAGCCTAGGTGCTAGGATTACTATTAAGGTATTCGCAGGATAATAAAATCCCTTAAAGAATTGTTTTCATAAGAAGGTGTGTATCACCAAGGAAAACTATTTTCGAATAAAACATAATTATCATATATGATGTTATCATACAGTTATTTTCATACTATACTTTATTATGCTAGGCATTATAGCTCACACTTGTTTTCTTAAATTGACACAACACAACAGTGAATCAAAATGTCTGCCATGAGAACCACAGCCAGGAAACGGGTAGGAAATGGCCAGTTGTTTTGTAGATTGTTTGGTGCTGTACCACAGGTAGTTAGAATAAGCTGGATTAGTTTTCAGTTGTTTTTAGTTCGGCTTATTTATAAGTATGACTTATGTAAGGTAAGAAATAAGAAATGTATATTTGGTCGGCAGACTAGCCTTACTTAAGGGTTACTCTCCGGTAAGACTAAATCACTTTTGGGTTATAATAATTATCACTTGATGGTTGAAATTACTCTAGTTATGAATGGTTCGTTTCCAAGAAAATAACCTGTAAGTGTGTGTGTGTGATAAGTGTGGGGTCGTGAAGCGTGAGTATTTATATATTATAGTGTGTGTGTGTGGTTGTAAGAGTTTAGATGGCGTGGCCTTCGAGACTCCTGACCCCGGGTTTTGGGGCGCCACATAAATGGTATCAGAGCCTTAGGTTATCAAATCTTGGAAATGATAGGATATAAATTAAGTAGACATAGGAATAATAAAATAATCAATTAGAACTCAAGTCGAGTTCGTCGTCGGGTTACACGGGTAGTTTTGACTAGTTTACCCTCAAGGGAATTCCGACTCTAAGTTAGTAACACCTTGCCTATTTTGTCAGTACCAGTGGAGCCTAGGAGGGAGATTGATCATGTTGATGATGTCATGGTCCCTGAGCGTGGCCCTATTCCCCGAGCCAGAGAGCCCACCCATTGATGATTCAGATGATGACCCTACTGAGGATGTCCTAGAGGAGGAGACTGGCCTTCCTGTCCCCATAGCTAATGGCGTAGTCTGGAGGGATGTAGAGATGTACACCAACCCGGCTATTTGCTCTCCTACACCACCCCCAGGGTTTCAGAGCCCTATGCCCCATACTGATGATGATGAGGAGGAGGAGATATGTGCACAGATCCACGAGGTTTATGACATATCCTCTAGCGACCCAGATTCACCTCTACCACCACCAATGACCATGTATGTAGCCGTACACGACTGGGTAGTGGGTCAGCTTAACATTGAGATCACTACGGCATCTGCTCGCATTGTGGAGTTACGCCAGGCACTGACAGCTGAGAGAGCCACCCGACTAGGACACCCAGGAGATTTCAGAGCTGCTTCCTCAGCCATAGCCCGCATAGAGATCGATGGGATCGAGCTCCGCACCAAGGTTCAAATGAGGATGACAGCGGTGGGAGGATACATCCCGGTGGTTGATGCAGAGCTGATGATTGCAGGAGCGATGAGGAGGGTGCGTGACCTCACTCGCAGTGATAGTGACTGAGAGACTAGTGACTAGATATGGACCTTAAAGAAGGTTGGGTGACTTGTCACCAATTTTGGTAGGATAGCTAGTAGTAGATAGCGTTCCTAGCCCTTCAGGGTACATGGCTTATGTATTTTCATTTCAGTATTCAGGACTAGTAGTGATATATTGTACTCAGGCATGTATGAACTCAGCTAGATGTTTCGTTCCCCAAGATATAAATGGGAGATCCTATTAATATATATCTAAGCAATTATTAAGAAATTGATGTCTATATTATTGCACTTTATAAAAACCTGCTAGTTAATAAATAACACACTTATATATGAACAAAATAATCCAACGGTTATAATTACAACTATGTTGACCAATTTTCAATATCAGAACAATGCCACCCCGTAGAAGAGGAACCAGGGCACAGCCCACAGAATCTGTTAACCAACAACGGAGTGAACCTGACCCTGTAGTAAATGAGGAAAGTGAAGAAGACTTAGAATATAATGAATATGGTGAGGAAGAATACATAGAAGAAGAGGCTGAGGATACCCATCAGGGAGGGAACCCCATGAATGAATTTATGGAACTGTTAAGAGCAAATCTGAACCAACAGCCTATTCCACCACAGCCACATGCTGCCCAACAGACTGCAGCTACTGCCTTTAGGGCCTTCAAATCTCTCAAAGCCCCAGAGTTTCTAGGATCGGCCGACCCCGTTGAAGCACGGACCTGGCTCAAATAAATAGAAAAGTCCTTCGAGATACTAGGTGTTGAGGAACGACACAAGACTATTTTCGTTTCCTACATGCTGAAAGGAGAAGCTAACTACTGGTGGGAGTCCAAACAAAACCTAGAGACTGAAGTTGTGATCCCATGTGATAGATTTACCCGATTGTTCTTAGACAAATATTTCCCTAGGTTTATGGAGACCCAGATGGAGATTAAGTTTCTGGAGTTGAAACAGGATAAGATGACTGTAGCATAATATGAGGCCAAATTTACTGAGTTGTCGAGATTTGTGCCTGAGTTTGTGAATACCGAAGAAAAGAAAGCGCGAAGGTTTCAGCTTGGTCTGAAATAGTGGATACAAAACCTAGTGGCAGTGTTAGAGCTGACAGACTATGCCAACTTATTACAGAAAGCCTCCATTGTTGAAGCTGACAGTGAGCAGAGTGTGAAGGAAAAGGAAAATAGGAAGAGGAAGATAGGAAGCCAAGGAATAGGAACCGGGAACAGGAGCCTTCCGAGCAGGTTCGTCAGGGGAGCGGTGTCCCAACCTGCACGAGGCCCCAAATTCAGAAAGGCCCCGAGTGAGAGTGTTGGCCAGGGCGGCGGACAATCTAGGGCCACATTTCATAGCCAACCCCGCTCCCCAATACCAGAGTGTCAAACCTGTAAGAAGAGACACCTTGGAGTGTGTACCCAGATAAGAGCCCCTCTGAGAGGTTACCGGTGTGACCAAATCGGACACCTTGCTAACAATTGCACCCGACCCAATATAACGTGTTTCCAGTGTGGGAATGTAGGGCGCATGAGAAAGGATTGCCCAACGTTGAAGCCCCCAGCCTCAGGGATGAGAAAAGCTGCCTCCAACCGACCCCCAACTGCTAGGACCCTCAACATGACTGTTCAGGATGCTGTCTGAAACACCAACATAATAGCAGGTACCCTTTTGTTAAATTCCGAACATGCAAATGTCCTATTTGATTCTGGAGCAACCAAGTCTTTTATATCTCAAGATTTTGCTAAAAAATTAAAACTTAATGCCATACCCTTACGTGAGATATTACGAGTGGAAATAGCAAACAATGAAATAATTCCTGTAAATCAAGTACACCCTAAGTGCAAGTTGAAATTAGAAGGGAAGATCTTCGAGGTTGACCTAATCCCATTTGCGTTAGAGGAATTTGATGTAATCTTAGGAATGGATTGGTTATCCAGTAATGGAGCGCAAATAGATTGTGAACGGAAGAAAGTAAAGATAAGAGTGCAGAATGAAAAAGAAGTAGTATTTAAAGGTCAACGACATAACCAGAAATTTCTAACCATGCTACAAGCAAAAAGATTGTTAAGGAAAGGTAACGAGGCCTATTTGGCTTATGTTGTAGATACCAAAAAGGAAGTCCCTAATATACAGGGCATACCCTTAGTAAACGAATTCGAGGATCTATTTCTAGAGAACTTACCAGGATTGCCACTTAACCGAGCAATAGAGTTCGCTATAGAATTAGCACCAGGAACGGCACCAGTATCCAAGGCCCCATATATGCTAGCCCCAGTTGAGATGAAGGAACTAGCTTCTCAACTGCAAGAGTTATTAGATAATGGAATGATAAGACCCAGTGTGTCGCCATGGGGAGCGCTAGTACTGTTCGTAAAGAAAAAGGACGGCAGTATGAGATTATACATAGACTATCGAGAGCTGAATAAGCTGACTATTAAGAATAGGTACCCTCTCCCCAGGATTTATGACCTATTCGACCAACTCAAGGGAGCTGTACATTTTTCCAAAATAGATTTGAGAACAGGATATCACCAGTTGAAAATCAAACCGGAAGATATACCGAAGACTGTTTTTCGCACTAGGTATGGACACTATGAGTTCTTAGTTATGTCATTTGGGTTAACCAATGCACCCGGAGCCTTTATGAATTTGATGAACAGAGTGTTCAAAAAGTACCTGGATATATGTGTGATAGTTTTTATAGATGACATTCTGATCTACTCAGAGACAGAGCAAGAACATGCAGAACATTTAAGGACAGTCTTAGAAATCTTGAGGAATGAGAAATTGTATGCCAAGTTCTCGAAGTGCGAGTTTTGGTTGAGAGAAGTTCAGTTTTTAGGATATGTGGTGAGTAGCAAAGGAGCTTTAGTTGACCCTGCGAAAATAGAGGCGGTATCCAATTGGGAAAGACCAACTACCCTAACAGAAGTTAGGAGTTTTGTGGATTTAGCAGGATATTATCGAAGATTCAGGCAAGATTTTGCTAAGATAGCCGGTCCACTGACTAGACTTACCCCGAAGACAGAAAAGTTTGTATGGACAGAGAAATATGAGGAAAGTTTTCAAGAACTGAAAAGGAGGCTGGTGTCAGCACCAGTGCTCGCTCTTCCTGATGGAAAGGGGGAGTTTGTGATATACAGCGACGCATCGCTTAAAGGATTAGGATGTATACTGATGCAGCACGGAAAAGTTATAGTGTATGCCTCTCGGCAATTGAAGGAATATGAGAGCAGATACCCTACACATGATCTAAAATTAGCAGCCATAGTGTTTGCCCTGAAAATTTGGAGACATTACCTATACGGTGAGAAATGCGAGATCTACACTGACCATAAAAGCCTCAAATATATTTTCACTCAGAAGGAACTGAACATAAGACAGAGGAGGTGGTTAGAGTTGATAAAAGACTACGACTGTGAAATTTTGTATCACCCGGGTAAAGCCAATGTGGTGGCTGACGCCCTTAGTAGGAAGGAAAGACTTAAGATGATAATGACATCAGAGGAGTTAATTAAAGAATTTGAGAAGATGGAAATTGACGTGAGGATGACCGGTAAGGGAATGGAAGGATTATTTGAGATTAAGCTAGTGCCGGAGCTGACTGAAAAGATACGAGTATGTCAGTAAAAGAAGATGAGTGAGGAAAGAGGAACATTGACTGGTGAAGAAGTGAGATGCGAGAAAGATGAGAAAGGGATCATGAGGTATGCGTCCCGAATTTGGATTCCAAATATGCAAGAGTTAAAGGATGAGCTGCTGGACGAAGGGCACAACTCTAGATATTCAATCCACCCAGGAAGTACAAAAATGTACCGTGACCTTAAGGAATATTATTGGTGGCCTAACATGAAGAGAGAAGTAGCAGAGTGGGTCAGCAAGTGCTTGACATGCCAGAGAGTGAAGGCTGAACATCAGCGACCTAGTGGACTATTACGGCCCCTAGAAATTCCGGAATGGAAATGGGAGCATATAGCCATGGATTTTGTGACAGGCTTACCAAGAACAAAGACCAATCACGATGCCATATGGGTTATCATAGATAGATTGACCAAGTCCGCACACTTTCTACCAATCAACGAAAGATACATCGTAGATAAGTTGGTGGATATTTATTTGAAGGAAATAGTAGTTAGACACGGCGTTCCTGTAGCCATAGTGTCAGATAGAGACCCAAGGTTTAATTCCCGATTTTGGAGAAGCTTCCAGGAATGCGTAGGCACCAGACTAAACATGAGTACCGCTTACCACCCCCAGACTGATGGACAAAGCAAAAGGACTATTCAGACCCTAGAAGATATGCTACGAGTATGTGCCATTGATTTCAAAGGAAATTGGGATGACCACTTACCCCTGATCGAATTTGCTTACAACAATAGAAATCACGCTAGCATAGGAATGCCCCCGTATGAAACTCTTTACGGAAGAAGATGTCGATCTCCCCTGTATTGAGATGAAGTTGGAGAACACAAGATATTAGGACCAGAGTTAGTTCAGTAGACAAGGGGAAATGGTAGGACTCATCAGGAAAAGACTGGTAGCAGCCCAGGACAGACAAAAGAAGTACGCCGACCAGACCAGGAAGGATAGGGAATATGAAGTAGGAGATTCTGTGCTATTAAAGGTATCTCCGTGGAAAGGAGTGATGAGATTTGGAAAGAAAGGGAAGCTGAGTCCCAGATTCATAGGACCCTTTGAAATTTTGAGGAGAATAGGACCTCTAGCTTACGAGCTCGCCTTGCCTCCTAATTTGCAACAAGTGCACAACGTGTTCCACGTGTCCATGTTAAGGAAGTACCATGCAGATGCACGACATGTAATAGAATACGACCAGGTAGATTTACAACCAGACCTGACCTACATCGAGCAGCTAGTAAGGATAATGGACCAGAAAGAACAAGTGCTGAGGAACAAGACTGTGAAGTTGGTTAGGATCTTATGGAGAAATCAAAATGTTGAGGAATCAACTTGGGAACTTGAAGACGCAATGAGGAATAGATATCCCCACTTATTTTCTAATTGATTCCGGGACGGAATCCTTGTTAGAGGGGAAGACTGTAATAACTCAAATTTTTGAGACCTTGTAAAATGTTTAATGAATAGTAACCCTGACGGATGGGAAAAACTTTTGAGCCCACACTATGTAGTGCATGAGAAAATGAGTTTCGGAGTTGAAATTATGATTATACATACTAAATGAGTGTATGTAAACGCTATTAGTTTTCGAAGAAAACGAACTTTTGAAAAATGACCGTATTTACGACTCATCGAGGATTACGGGAATCACAATATAATTACGAGATTAAAACCCTACGGATCTATATTCAAGTAGGATAAATAAAAATATAAGGAATAAATACGAAAGGAATTACGTCGCGAACCATTTACGAGTAAGTATTACGAAAACGTTTAAGCAAACGAGCGAACGAGTAAACGATTAAATAAACATAACGCACTAACTAAACCATGGTAAGAAAGCAACCATGGTTAATTCATCAAATTGTGAGCTAACCATAGGATGATCAAGCTAGCTAGCAAAATATTGTGCTTAGGAAGCTAACCCATGTAGTTTAGCTTGTATCCTAGCAAGTTACAAAGATTTGTCCCCAAGTTTTGTAACAAGAATAAACCTAGGACTCAACCTAGGAGAATAAAAATCAAGTGCAAGATCTTCCACCCCATTTCCTAGAAGAAACCTAGCAAAGCATCCAAGAGAAGCAACAAAGGGAAGCTAGTATAAATACCCCCCACCCCATCAAGCTTCCATTCGGCTATTCAAGAAGAAAAGAAGGAATTCAAATTCAAATCTCAAAATATATCCATGGTAAAATCATCCCATTAATTCTCAAGCCTTCTAGCAATTAAAATAAGGTAAGAAAATTCTTTCATTTCTTTTTATCAAGGTTTGATGGGTGAAATAAAATCAAGAAACTCACTAGTGAATAGTATGAATAGTAATCTCTCTTTGGTTTCTTGATTTCAATGGTGGTTTTAGGTTCTAAAAATCATACCAAGCACTTCCAAGCCTCCACCATCCTAGAGCATCCTCCACCTCGAGATACCAGGCAAGTTTACGAACCCAACTCCATTTTAATGTTGTGTTGTGAAAGAATTGTTTTACTATCATTGCATAAATACCATGCTTGCCATGATACGTAGTTGTTGAATTTTCGCATAATATAACGATGTTGTACGATACGTATATATCGTAAAATTCCGCTTTAAGCGTGACGTATGAATATAAGACCGAGAGTCGGTCGAGACTTTAAGATGAAAACCCGGGAATCATTCTGGTGATATTATAGGGCGATTATAAGTCCATAATAGTACGTTTTAAAGGGACTCATCGTCCACTTACGAAACATTAAAATATCTCGAACTTTTATTAAAGCGATTTCCCAACAATCATATTACCTAAACTATATTTTATGGTTCGAATAATAAATACTATATACTTATTCCTTTATTATGGGTGTAGTATACTCCAACGATTATTTATTTCAAACCCGATTAATCATTATAGATTATTAATTATGTAGACACAAACTAGTTGAGGAATATTATTTTAAATATTCTTTTAAAGAGTAAACTCATTAGAGGTTTAATTATTTATCGACTATTATTTAATTAATTATTATTTTTAAGGGTTTATTATTGATTTAAAAATCATAGATCCTAAAATATACTTCCTGATTTCGGAATATCATTCGAATAATTTCAGATCGTCGGTGAATATTATCCCGACTTATTTAATATTTTGAATATAGTTTCAAGGAGAAACTTTTCCTCCTTATTTAATTATCTGTTGACAACGGTCAACTCACATCCTTAGTACTTCCTCCGAAAATCTCGGAAGTACGTATATACATATGTACACTTATATCTTAGAGAGATAAGCTATTTCTATCAACAAGAAAAATGCTTGGGGAGCTGCGATGTGGTTCGAGTTCTCGAGATTGATAGAATTCTTTTAAAGGACAAGGGAGGGGTAGGACTCTGGTACTATATGTGCTAGATGGACCACCAAAGGTACCGCAGGCGAAGGTACTCAGTGTACTCAGGAACTTGTGAAGTATGTGTATACCCAAAAATGGGACACGTAGCCCGAATGCGGCAAGGGTGATAACCGGGATACGAAGGTGTCGTCCTTCTACTAGTAGAAAAGGTTACTATTATTGTATTACGACTGATCATCGTATACGGTGGCTCCAACGAGTGTCATAATTTTTCCAATTAGAATTGAGATGCAATACCGTAACCCAAGCCTAGGTGCTGGAATTACTATTAAGGTATTCGCAGGATAATAAAATCCCTTAAAGAATTGTTTTCATAAGAAGGTGTGTATCACCAAGGAAAACTATTTTCGAATAAAACATAATTATCATATATGATGTTATCATACAGTCATTTTCATACTGTACTTTATGATGTTGGGCATTATAGCTCACACTTGTTTTCTTAAATTGACACAACACAACAGTGAATCAAGATGCCTGCCATGAGAACCACAGCCAGGAAATGGGTAGGAAATAGCCAGTTGTTCCGTCGATTGTTTGGTGATGTACCACAGGTAGTCAGAATAAGCTGGATTAGTTTTCAGTTGTTTTTAGTTCGGCTTATTTATAAGTATGACTTATGTAAGGTAAGAAATAAGAAATGTATATTTGGGCGGCAGACTAGTCTTACTTAAAGTTTACTCTCCGGTAAGACTAAATCACTTTTAGGTTGTAATAATTATCACTTGATGGTTGAAATTACTCTAGTTATGAATGGTTCATTTCCAAGACAATAACCTGTAAGTGTGTTAGTATGATAAGTGTGGGGTCGTGAAGCGTGAGTATTTATATATTGTAGTGTGAGTGTGTGGTTGTAAGAGCTTAGATGGTGTGGCCTCCGAGACTCCTGACCCCGGGTTTTGGGGTGCCCCACATACAGTCTGTCCAACGTGAATTCCTTGTAATCTTGAGAGTTTCTTAATGAGACTGTCATAGGCTTCCATTGCTTTGGCAGAGATCTAAAAAATTTGAGGTTTAAGTCCTTTGTTTGGTAGACGCTTCCATGCAACTTTAGAGCATTTAGTAGTTTTTGAAATCTACTGAAAATGTCAGTGAGTGACTCACTTTCTTCAGTATGAAAATGATCATCATATTGCCTAATCAAGAGTTGCATTTTAGTTTCCCTCATTTGCTCAGTTCCATCACATATTACCTGAATAGTATCCCAGACCTCTTTAGCAGTCTTGCAGTTTTTAATGTTGTCATACATGTCACCATCAACACCAATAAACAAAATATTCATGGCCTTCTTATCCTTATGAACTTGTTCAATATCTATATCAGACCATTCTGCTCCAGGCTTTGGAATGGATGCTTCATTCCTAGAGCAGCTCTCATAGGGACATGTGGACCTTTCTCAATTTAGTCCACATATGCTTCATCTTAAGATAGGAGATGCAAGTGCATCTTCACCTTCCAATGGTGATAGTTATCTTTGTCCAGAAATGGAATCTTTACTCCAACATCTGTTCTGTTCATCTTGTTAGTTGTTGTGATCTTTAAAATATGTGTTCTTTAAGAACTTGCTCTGATACCAATTGTTATTCCCTAACAATCTAAAAAAGAATTACCTAAGGGGGGTTGAATGTAATTATGGCTTCTTTTAAATTTTAAGAACAGTTCTGCTATATTTATATAACTGTGTTTGATTTAGCAATGGTGCGGAATGAAAGTAGTAAAGAAATCAAATCACAAAGCAATTAAAATACAAGTATTTAAAAACTTTCAGGTGGATTGAGCTTTTCCACTAGAGATATATATTAAGTAGAGAACTCTGTGTTACAATGATGAACACAGCTGCTTACAAATTTAACTTCAAGAACAGAGAAATTCCTTACAGATTTAGCCTTATCTATTTCTCTGGTTTTTGCTTACTTGAATACTTGAAAATCCTTAAAGTTCTACTTGCTACACTTGGTTTATATATCACCAAGTTACATGATAAAAGACAAACAAATAAGACAAAAATGTTTCTAGTCTAATTTCATGCTGCTTCATTTCTCTATCTAGCATCTTATAATATCTTCAGTTTAGCATGGAAATGGAAATGCTTCTTTGTTCTCTAAACCCTAAAAATAGGCTTCCACATTCCATTTGCATACAATCAATGCATGTAACTGTCAAGTCACTATCAACTGCTCTTTTGAAGTTGAACATCCGTTGAAGTTTTATTGAATCATCCGTTGAAACTGTGGTTGATCATCCGTTGAAACTTTGGCTGATCATCCGTTGAGACTATGTGAATCATCCGTTGAAGATTTAGTTCATCATCCGTTGAAGCTTTGTGAATCATCCGTTGAGACTATTTTCTTGGAATTTAATTCCATTTCATTCATATAAAATTATAAGGAATCTAATATTTACAATTAACTGACCTATCTTGCATATCAAACTAGTAGTCAACATGACTTAACATTCTGCAACATCTAGTTCACTAAAGCATTGTAATATGATGGAATGTGCAACTAAACTTATTACTACATAAGCTACTCTTTCAACGGATGTTGAAATGATCATCTGTTGTAAGTTGGGATTTCACTTAAAAAAAATCTACTTAGTGTTTTGTTCAAGTTATCATCAAGTACACAACATATTCCTAACAAATGTTATCTAGGGACAGGTGATCAAGCCTCCACATAATTTATCTAGGATAGATGGCCGGGCTATCAGACAATTCGTCTAGGAAAGCTGATCAGGCTTTCACACAATTCGTACCGGATCCGCAGAGACTATCTAGGTCTCTAATAAGTTACGCTGGACTAAGCGGTTTAGATAGGGCGCGTAACCGACTTAGCCACTTACGACTGTTATCCAATATCTGATTCATTTTATCCAGTTTTCAAATCCACTTCTACCTATCTCTTTTTAAAACAATTCCATCATAACACACTTTCCAAAACCTTTTCAATTTTATTCATAATTTAGAGATAGGCTTTTTCAGAAGTTATTTTACCGCAAATCATAAGTTAACAAAACATTTTTAACAAAGGAGATACGTAAGATAAAATGTTCTGTTCCACTACACAATTTAAATCAACAGTTATTCATATATTAACGAACCATAAAAGATATGGTCAGGGGTACTTGCCTCAATACACTTTAACAACTATTACTGGCTGGCCTTGAACCGACCGGGATGCTCGGGCTTTCGATTGGAACCTACAGAACCAAAATACCCTAAATTAGACGACCGCATATACTTGACATATCCTCTCTAACAATCTACCCGAACGTTATCAAAACCCGACTCGTACTTACACGCAAAATTGTAATATAAGTAACAATTAGGGTTCACGTCCTTGAAAGCCGGTTCGGTATTTATTCTCCGTAATACAGATACTCGTTACTTTTGGAAATTAGGGTTATTGGATATTTTTGGAAAAATATTTCACTACAACATGTAATCCTGTAACACCCCAGTCCCACATCGAGGAGATTTGGGGCTTCTGTTTAGTTTATAAGGTAAGAACTGCTACTATGTGCACCAACAAATCATGATCTTTTGGGGGCCTGTGGTGGGCTTGTCGTAACCCAAGTTGGCTGCACTCGGGACAATATGCTTCGGCTTATTTCGGACTCGTAATCGGGACTTGACCCGGTTTTCGAAAAAGGCTCGGGATTTGACCCGGGTTGTCACATATGGTATCAGAGCCAACTCTCGAAAGCTTGATGCGTCAAGTTTCCGGAGGTGGGGACACGAAGGCTGGTGGTATTATCCCACAATAGAAAGAGGTCTGGAGGTGAGGACACGATGCTAGCCGGTATTACCCCACAATGGCTATGGACCTATGTGCTATCTGTTCGGCCTGACGCGGACGTTAGGAGTTTAAGTGGGGGAGTTTGTAACACCCCAGTCCCATATCGAGGAGATTTGGGGCTTCTGTTTAGTTTATAAGGTGAAGTAATACTACTATGTGCACCAATAAATCATGATCTTTTGGGGACCTGTGGTGGGCTTATCATAATCCAAGTTGGCTACACTCGGGACAGTATGCTCGGCTTATTTCAGGACTCGTAATCGGGACTTGACCCGGTTTTCGAAAAAGGCTCAGGATTTGACCCGGGTTGTCACAAATCCGATCTCGTATAAGGTATTTATATATATATTCGTTCCACAGTTTCCGATAATTACAGGATGTGTTCCCGTATTTTCTAAATTAATTTTCTCAAAAATCGGGCAGCGTTTCCTTAATTTATCGGCCTACCCGTCGAAACATAATCGATGTCAAAATTCACAACAATCACAATCCGCAATTCAAATCTCAGTATGACATTAAAATAAATATTTATTTACCTTCCAAAAAAATTCTACGAACTAATTTCTTTGTTTTATAAATTTAGGACTCAGAATTAATCATAACCATCCACCGTCAATTATCCGAAGCTCACCGTCGACGGCGGTAAAATTTGCGGGTACCCAATTAATTTCGGGTTTCCAACGCAAATCTCACTGATTAAAAGTTAATAATTCCCGTGCGAAATTATTTAAATCACGAATACTTGATCAACAATTTTCATCAAAAAGGAATTAAAAATTCAAATTAGAATTAACCATTCGAACCAACACATGAAATCAACCAACAGACCACACGCGCAACAGGTGCCACACGGAACCAAACGGAGCAGAGTCACAACCACAAGAGGCATCACCGCCTCCTTCCACCACACAAACCCACCACACCACCATACACAACAAACACACTTAAACACACATAACATATCACATATATACACAGATACAAATATATATACACCCATGAATATATATATATACACACACGAATAACAACAGGAGGCCGGGACGGATAATCACCGGGAATGAATCGGAAAATAAAGAACAAGACGACAACTCGAACGCTGGAAATTTGGAGTAGCAGGGGAACAAGAGAAGCGGGAAAGAACAACAAAGAAGGAGAGGAGGGAGGGAGAGATATGAGAGGAGAGATCGTGCAGAGAGAGTAAGAGAGAGTGAGGAAGAGATAGAGAGGTGAGGAAGAAGAGAGAGACAGTGATGTTTATAAAAATTATTACTAATAATTCTTCTGCCGCCACGCCTCACTGAATTTCTGAGAAGCCGACGCGTGTTAATAAATATAAATATGAGCTTCCTGCAGCCTAGATTCGACCTGAAATTTGCCTTTTAACGAATAAACTTGTGGGTAAAACAAATTCGGAAAATTACCAAAATTGTCCTAAAATTCTCGGAATAATTAAAAATTAACAAAATAAATATTCCAAAATTTGTTTTAAATCATTTTTGAAACTCAACTCATACCCACATTTAACGATTAAACGAATCAACGTGCGAGTGAATTTGATTAGAAAAATTCCCAAAATAATTTTAAAATTCTCGAAATATTCCAAACTTAAAAAATATGAGTTTCATAATTTTTGAAGCATTCTGGGATTAAATACTGAATTTACACATAAATAAAATCAGAAAATCATTTAGGTCTAAATAATTAATGAAATATTGGTTTCTAAATTTTATAAATCCCAAAAATATTTAATGAAATTATGGAACCATAAAAATAATTTTAGAGACAATCCAAATATTTATGAAAATAAATCTTCAATAAAATCACTTTTAAGCATAAAAACAAAACAACACGGCTCAATAAATAATCACACAACCAATATTGTGAATACCACGGAGCATATACAACCAATATCAAATATAACATCCAGCTGACAAAACAATATTGTATTTTATTTATTAAATAATTATAACATACGAGTCGTTATAACCTTCCCCCTTAAAAAGATTATGTCCTCAGAATCTTAACTAATTAAACAAGTGAGGATATTTGTCAAGCATATCTGACTCTAACTCCCAAGTGGACTCTTTCACTCGAGGATTTCTCAAAAGCACTTTAACTATAGGAATAGACTTAGTCCTACTGACTCGCTCTTTGCGGCCGAGGATCTGGATCGGCCGTTCCACATAGGATAAATCTGGCTGAAACTCGATTGGCTCATACTCAATAACTTGGTTCGAATAAGGGATATAGCGCTTCAATATAAATACATGAAACAAATTGTGGATATGTTGCAGCTGCGGTGGCAGCGCCAACTCAAAGGAAACTTTACCTACCTTTCTCAATATCTCAAACGGTCCGATATATCTAGGACTCAGTTTGCTTTTTTATCCAAATCTAACCAATCCTTTCCAAGGTGAGACTTTCAACAATACCAGCGATCCAAATTCCATCTCCACATCCTTATGATGCAAGTCCGCATTCTTTCTCTGTCTATCCTGAGCTGCTTCTAACCTTTTTCGAATCAATACAACTGTGTCCTTAGTTTGTTGAACCAACTCAGGACCTAACAATTTTTTTTCCTACTTCATCCCAATAAAGTGGGGATCTACACTTACGTCCATACAAAGCTTTGTAGGGTGGCATTCCTATGTTGGCATGATAGCTATTATTATTAGAAAACTCAATTAACGGCAGATGATCACCTCAGTTTCCTTTAAAATCCAAAGCACA
Source organism: Apium graveolens (assembly GCF_009905375.1). Taxonomy (NCBI): domain Eukaryota; kingdom Viridiplantae; phylum Streptophyta; class Magnoliopsida; order Apiales; family Apiaceae; genus Apium; species Apium graveolens. The sequence goes on along the minus strand of NC_133649.1, from coordinate 243,396,351 downwards.
TACTCTTGACATATCTTCTATTTTCTGAATTGTCCTTTCACTTTGGCCATCTGTCTGGGGATGGTAAGTGGTACTCATCTTTAACTTAGTGCCCAAACATTCCTGGAATTTTGTCCAAAATCTCGAGTTAAACCTTGGATCTCGATCAGACATAATTAAAACAGGGACTCCATTCTTGGTCACAATTTATCCAAATACAACTTGACTAGCTTATCCAAAGAATACTTTTCATTGATCGGAAGGAAATGTGCAGACTTTGTCAACCGATCAACAATTACCTAAATAGCATCATGTTCGACTTTGTCCTTGGTAGTCCTACTACAAAATCCATTGCAATTTCTTCCCATTTCCACTGTGGAATTTCAAAGGGTTGTAGCAATCCACTTGGTCTTTGATGTTCTGCCTTTACTGTTTGACAAGTGTGATATTTACTAACCCAATCTGCTATCTCCTTTTTCAATCCTGGCCACCAAAAGTTCTGCTTTAAATCCTGATACATCTTGGTACTCCGAGGGTGAATAGAAAACCTAGAATTATGGGCTTCTCATAAAATTTCATTCTTCAGCTCAGTCACATTGGGAATACATATTCTCAAGGAAAACCTAAACATACGTTTGTTGTCCTTTTGAGTGCAAAGTTTTTCTCCAGTCCAACTATCTAATCCTTGATCCATTATTTCTTCTTGACACTTCTTAATCTTGTCCATCAATTCTGGCTGAAAGGTAATCTCATACAATTGCTCCTTAATACCTTCTGGCACTGGAATTTCAATTTCTAACTTTTCCAATTCTTTTGCTAATTCCTCAGCAACCTTGATCACATTCAATCTTTTCTTCCTGGTCAGGGCATCTGCCACTACATTGGCTTTTAATGGGTGGTAGTTAAGGGAACAATCGCAATCCTTAATCAGTTCCAGCCATCTCTGTTGTCTCCTGTTTAGATCCTTCTGGGTGAATATATACTTTAAGCTCTTATGGTCCGTATAGATCTCGCACTTTTCTTCGTACAAATAATGTATGCACAACTTCAACGCGAACACTATTGATGCTAATTCCAAATCATGCACTGGATACTTTTTCTCATGGGGTTTTAACTGTCTGGAGGCAAAGGAAATAACTTTATCATGTTGCATCAACACACAGCCTAAACCCTTTAAAGAAGCATCATTGTAGATTACAAAATTTCCCGTCTCATCTGGCAATGCTAGCACTGGAGCTGTTACAAATCTCTTCTTCAATTCTTGGAAGCTTTCCTCACATTTCTCTGTCTAGATAAACTTCTCATTCTTCCAGGTCAGCTTGGTCAATGGAGTCACAATCTTGGAAAAGCCTTTTACAAATCTTCGGTAATAACCTGCTAATCCAAGAAAACTCATAACTTCCGTCGGGGTCTTTGGTTGTTGCCATTTGGATATAGCCCCAGTCTTTATAGGATCCACCTTAATACCATCCTTACCCATGACATGACCCAAAAATTGAACTTCATCCAACCAAAATTCGCACTTTGGCATAAAACTGCTTCTCTCTTAGCCTTTGTAGGGAAATTCTCAGATGTTCTGCATGATCCTATTTAGTCTTCGAGTAGATGAGGATGTCATCAATAAATACAATAACAAACTTATACAAATACTCCCTATTCATTAAATCCATTAAAGCGGCTGATGTATTGGTCAATCCAGATGATATTACTAGGAACTCGTAATGTCCATATCTGGTTCTGAATGAAGTCTTTGGTATGTCTTCAGGCTTAATCATTAACTGTGGTAGCCCGAACTAAGTCAATAGAAAACTCAACCTCACGATCTAGTGGTAATCCTGGTAACTCATCTGGGAAGATGTTTGGAAATTCCTTTAATTTTGGAATCTCATCCAGATTAGGTGCCTCTTTCTCAGTGTCCATTATATGGGCTAAGTAAGCCTCACATCCTTGTCTTAACTATTTTTTTGCCTTCAGTATCGAGAGAAATTTCTTTTCCTGCCTTTATCCTTGATAATTTACCTTAACATTATCCTCTGTAAACATCACAATCTTCTTCTTCTTACAGTCAATATTTTCCTTATGTTGGGACAACCAATCCATGCCTAACATTACATCAAACTCTCCTAGCTCGAAGGGTATTAGTTTAGCCGAAAAAGAATTCCCATGGATTTCTAGTGGACACTTAGGAAAAAATTGACTCACTGAGACTTTATCCTGATTAGCCACTTCTATAGTCAAAGGTTCAGCCAAGTCTTCTAATATTAAATCCATTTTATTCACACAATCCTTTGATATAAAAGACTTAGATGCTCCTGAATCAAATAAAACTTTAATAGGTACGGAGTTGAGAGATAGCGTACCTGCAACTACATCCGAGTCCTGAGCATTGGACCTCTTGGTCATCTTGAAAATTCTGGCTCTAGCTGTGCTCGATGTTGGTCCTTAAGATACAGTACCTTGAGTAGCCGTTCCATAATTCCTCGCAATGTGTCCAACCTTCCCACAGTTGTAACAAGTAACTCCTGGGTTTCCTTTCTTGCATTTCGAAGCATGATGACCCTTATGTCCACATTTGAAACATTGAACATCCCCTTTACACTGGACATTATGTCTTCTGCCACAAATCATACAATCCACCGCTGACTTCACTGACTGAGTTGGATTGGAAGCAACTGAAGTGGCACTAGACCCAACCTGGGGAAAAGTCTATTTCCTGAACATTCTATTTCTATTCCTTCCAAATTGCTTCAGGAAACTTCTGACAGAATTCCCCTTGATCCGCCTTATCCGTATTACCCTCAAACTTTCTCTTTTTATCGCCCCTTTTCCTTGGCGGCCAACTTCTGGTCACTTTATATTACTAGAGCGGCCTGGACCACTGAGGGATATGTCTTGAGCTGCATGGCTACAACTCCACTGCAGATTTCCGATTTCAATCCCTGCTGGAACCTTTTTGTTTTCTGAAGCTTCAGTACTCACATACACAGGTACTAATTGGGCCAATTCCATAAACTTGGCCTCATATTCTGCCACACACTTTTCACCCTGCTTCAATTCCAGAAACTCAACCTCCAACTGATTTTGCAAACAATCCGGAAAATGCTTTTTCAAAAAAAAAACCTGTAAACCTGGTCCAAGAAACAGAACCTTCTCCTTCCTAGGCATGAGTCCCACCAATAATTTGCCTCACTGTTCAGAAAGTAACTAGCATAGTCTGATTTAAGATTATCACTTACTTGAGTGAGAGTAAAGGCTTTTTACATTTCCCTTAGCCAAATTCTGGCGGCAACAAGGTCCACTTCTCCTTTAAACTCTGGGGGTTTCACCGACTGAAAGGGTTTAAAACTCATAGTTTGGCTTACCTCTCTTTTCTCAGGTTGTTGCTGAAGCTGCAGCTATTACTATTGGATTTGTTGTTGTTGCTGCTGTATGAATTGCTACTTTTGTTGCTGCTGTTGCAGAAATTGTTGTTGCTGCTGAAATTGTTCTTGCTACTGATCCATTTGATTAGACTGTTGGCGCAACAAATCTAGCAACTCACCCATGACTGGGCCCCCATCAGAATCTCTATTAGAGGAATTGGACGGGTTATTTTTCTTTTGCGGCCTTCTCCTGAAATATAATAAATGGTTTTAGTTTTAAAATTGCCCCCGGTTAGCAACACTTTTATGTCTCAAGAGAATGCTGCCTCAATAAAATATTCCCATCCTCATTTAATTGGGTTCCATCTATAATGAGTGGCTAAATTTAACAAAGTCAGCAACAAATATAACAATAAAAGTAACAACAATAATAACATTGCAATACTAACCATAAGAGCCGAATGTACATCCAAATTTTGCTGGCATAGCAGCCGTTGACTACTAGTCGTAACACTCCAACTGAACTCAGATAATCAGACTCGTTCTCGTGAGAAGGATAACTAGAAACCTCTATCGGCCGATGCCAATGGCACACATACCAGGGAGACACACTAATGGTCTGGGCAGTTCGAAGAATACCTCAATAAATGTCAGGGTTACACCTCGAACCGTCGACTGGACTCTTAAACTTACTCCTCTATATATGAGTTGCTGTCTCACACCTTTAAACATAAGTTCTACACCTTTCTGACTCTACTCCTAACCTAAAGCAGGGACTTAAACCTGTAGCTCTGATACCAACCTGTGACGACCTCAACTCTGGGGTCAGGAGTTGATGTCACGAACAATAACAATCCATAAATAATATACAACCCGCTCATTCTTATTTAATATAAGCAGAAACCCCTTAACAAGATCTTTTCCAGGTTTAAGTATGATTTAGGTTACACAACTAATACAAACCAACTTATTTAAACAACCTGACACAACTAATTTTTTACAGTAACTTACAGACCACACCTGGTCTAACACAACAATCTCAGAGGAGCCTAATATGAGGAACTGGAAACTAGCCCTGCCTAAGATAAAAGTGGGTCTCCTAGGCATCTGTAATATATAAATATACAAAACATTTTGCAAGAGTGAGCGATCAATCGCTCAGCAATACCACTATATGAATAACAAGTAAAATAGTTTGTGATAAACAGTTATGGGAACAGAAATCAGAATTTGTTCAAAAACAAGTAAAACAGGTGTAAACTGGATATCAACAACTAGCATGCTTTTCAAAACATAACATTAGTCGTGTGCTGTGCAAATACCAGACTCCAATTATCATGCTATCTTCATTTTCAAATCATCTGTTCCATTATAGGAACCACATAACCATTTATCCTGTTACGGGGACCATAAAACATTTTATATGTTTCCGAAACCACAAACCAGAATCAGATATATATTGGATGTTATCTAGGGACGGCTGATCAAGCCTCCACACAAGTTATCTAGGATAGCTGGCCGGACTATTACATAATTCGTCTAGGAAAGTTGATCAGGCTTTCACACAATTCATACCAGATCCACAAAGACTAGCTAGGTCTCTGATAAGTTATGCTGGACTAAGCGGTTTAGAAAGGGCGCGCAACCGACTTAGCGACTTACGACCGTTATCCAATATCTGATTCATTTTATCCAATTTTCAAATCCACTTCTACCTATTTCTTTTAAAAACAATTCCATCACAACACACTTTCCTAATCCTTTTTAATTTATTCACAATTTAGAGATAGCCATTTTTAGAAGTTATTTTTCCCCAAATCATAAGTTAACAAAATATTTTTAACACAGGGGATACATAACTTAAAACGTTCTATTCCACAACACAATTTAAATCAACAGTTATTCATATATTACTGAACCATAAAAGATATGGTCAGGGGTACTTGCCTCAATATGCTTTAACAACTATTACTGGCTGGCCTTGAACCAACCAGGATGATCGGGCTTTCGATTGGAACTTACAGAACCGAAATACTCTAAATTAGACGACCTATGCTTGATATATCCTCGCTAACAATCTACCCGAACGTTATCAAAACCCGACTCATACTTATACGCATAATTATAATACATGTAACAATTAGGTTTCATGTCCTTAAAAGGCGAATCGGTATTTATTCTCGGTAATATAGATACTCGTCACTTTTGGAAATTAGGATTATTGCATATTTTTGGCAAAATATTTCACTACAACATGTAATCTGATCTCGTATAAGGTATTTATATATATGGTCGTTCAACATTTTTGATAATTACAGGATGCGTTCCTGTATTTCTAAAATTAATTATCTCAAAAATCGGGCAGCGTTTCCTCCGTTTATCGGCCTACCCGTCGAAACATAATCAACGTCAAGATTCACAACAATCACAATCCGTAATTCAATTCTCAGTACGGCTTTTAAAATATATAATTATTTACGTTTCGAAAACTAATTCTATGAACTAATTATTTGTTTTATAAATTTAGGACTCAATATTAATCATCATCGTCCACAGTCGACTCGTCGAAGCTCATCGTCGACGGCGGTAAAATTTGCGAATACCCGATTAATTTCGGGTTTCCAACGCAAATCTCAATGAATAAAAGTTAATAATTCTCGCAAGAAATTATTTATATCACGAATACTTGATCAACAATTTTCTGCAAAAAGGAATTAAAAATTCAATTTAGAATTAACCATTTTAACCAACATAGGAAATCAACCAACAAACCACACGAGCCACACAGAACCAAACAGAGCAGAGTCACAACCACAGGCGGCATCGCCGCCTCCTTCCACCACACACACACACCACACCACCATACACAACATACACACGCAATTAAACACACACAACACAACATATATATACACATACGAGTATATATACACACACACAAAAAACAAAATGAGGCCAGGCCAGATAATCACCGGGAATGAACCGCAATTCAGAGAATAGGGCAGAAACTCGAACGTCGGAAATTGGCCGGAGAATAAGGCAGAAAATCGGAATAACAGGGGAACAAGAGAAGCGGGAAAGAACAGCAAATAAGGAGAGGAGGGAGGGAGAGATATGAGAGGGGAGATCGAGCAGAGAGAGTAGGAGAGAGTGAGGAAGAGATGGAGAGATGAGGGAGAACAGAGAGACAGTGATGTTTATGAAAATTATTACTAATAATCTTCTCCTACCACGCCTCCTTAAATTTTTGAGAAGCCGACACGTATTAATAAAGATAAATATAAGCTTCCCGCAGCCTAGATTCGGCCCGAAATTTGCTTTTTAATTAATAAACTTGCGGGTAAAACAAATTCAGAAAATTACCAAATTAGTCCTAAAGTTTTCGAAATAATTAAAAACTAACAAAATAAATTTTCCAAAATATTTTTTAAATAATTTTTGAAATGCAACTCGTACCCGCATTTAACGATTAAGCGAATCAACGCGCGGGTGAATTTGATTAGAAAAATTCCCAAAATAATTTTAAAATTCTCGAAATATTCCAAACTTTATAAAAATATGAGTTTCATAATTTTTGAAGCATTCCAGGATCAGATACCGAAATTATAAATAAATGAAATCAGAAAATCATTTAGGGCTAAATAATTAATGAAATATTGGTTTTTTAATTTTATAAAAATCCCAAAAATATTTAATAAAATTATAGAACCATTAAAACAATTTTAGAGACAATTCAAATTTATATGAAAATAAATCTTCAATAAAATCACCTTTAAACATGAAAACAAAACAACACGACTCAATAATTAATCACACAACCAATACTGCGAATACCACGGAGCACATACAACCAATATCAAATATAACATCCAGCTAACAGAACCATATTGTATTTTATTTATTTAATAATTACACTTTAATAATTACAATATACGAGTCGTTATATGGTATGGCTTTTTGATTGATGATTCTTACTTGCTTTTAAAAGAAGACCTTCTTTTCTTGGCTTGTTAACAGGAATCAAACAAACCACCAGGGGAGTAGTACATATTTGGTAGTCCTCGTACCGAATCATTCTTCACCAGTTCATTGAGATTATTATAATTAAAATGAGAAAGCTTCTTGTTCCAGTCCCAACTTTCATCTAATGATGTTCTACTTATCAGAAAAGTTTCAGGTCCATTAGTATTTTCATGAAGTTTGGCTTCATAGATGTTTCCATGTATGTATCTAATCAAAACAACTTTCTTTTTTATTTTATGAACTACTTCACAGTGAGTATCATAAAATCAACATGATATCCTCTATCAATAATTTGACTGATGGTCAACAGATTATGCTTCAGTCCATCTACTAGAGCTGCATCTTGAATGATAACATTTCCAATGAAAATATTGCCATATCCCAGTGTTTTCCTACATTGTCATCACCATAGGAAACCATTGGGCCAGCCTTCACCTCATATTCTGATAACAGGGATTTTTTTTAGTCATATGTGCATAATAACCATTATCCAGTACAAGCACATTCTTTTTGTTTCCCTACAATCAGAAATGAGGAGATCAATTACCATTTTTAAGAACCCACACTTGTTGGGTCCTTTTTGACATCTTATGTTTTTTTGCAGCACAAGACTTCCTGACAGAATTTGGACCATTAGGATTTTCTCCATCAGGGTTTACTCCATATGGATTTATCCTGTCAATTTTAATTCTTTAAGATGCATAAGTATTCAAGTTGGCAGATCTAGCAGATATAACAGTTTTATTAAACTTGGGAAAAGGATCATAATAGTTGTGATACAGACTATGATACTCGTTATAAGTATAGATGGAATGCCAAACACTACCACAGTAAAAACAGGGGTTCTGTGGTTTATAAAATACTGATCTACCACTAACATCAGACTCAAGAATAACAACAACTTTCTTTTTACTCTTCCTGCAATCAATAGCAATATGATTAGTATTATCACATTTAAAGCAAGTCTTTCTCGGAGCATCAGAAATATACTTATAATTTACTTGCTTAGTTAATACCATGCTTTCCATTCCTACCTCTTTTTACACCCTTTTTGTGAGACTTATCAGCTACCTCACAAATTTTCTTTTCTAGTTGTCCTTTAGAGAGAAGACCTATGTTTTTACCTCTCTTTTAACAGCTTTCAACTCAACTTTCTTTATATCAGAATTTTTAGAGGTTGATTCTATTTTATAGACTAACTTGACTCCATTTTCATCATTACTAACAAATTTAACTGGTGTTGTGTTGGTGATAATTTTTTTAATGCTTTTATCAGCATATTTATTATAACCTAGACACTCTTTCCAGTTATTATCATTAATAAAGTTATGAACCTTTCTTCTTGAACTCATTTATCATCACTGTTAGGTCATGATATGTTCATTAAGTCCTTGTTTTAGTTTGAGGTGATAAGTGCCTTCCCATTTAACTTTGGACATTCAGTAGCAAGATGTCCCTTTTCATTGTAGTTGTAACATGTCACATTGGTCTTGCCAAACTTCCTTCTCTTAGAATACTGATCTTCATTCTTCATGAACTTTCCCTTGCCATCACCAGAGTACTACTTGTTGAAACCACCTTTTCTCTGTGGCATTCCAAATCTCATCCTTCTGAAACCTTTTACCAATATTACAACCATCTGAATTATTCGAGGATCATCCATCTCTATCTCATAATCCTCATCAGTATCAGTGTTAGGATCTGATGAGTCATCAGTATCTGACATCTCAACGGTGTTCCTTCTCCTTGAGTTCTCACTAGTCGTTTCCTTAAACTTGTGAGTTTCAGCATTAAGTGCAACAAACCTCATCGTCTTTCCTTTCCTCTTCTTCCTCTGTTGAATCTCCAAGTCATGGGTTTTCAGCATCCCATAAATTTCATCCAGTGAAAATTGATCCAAGTCATACTGTGTTAGATATATTTGAGATGTCATGTCTAATATGTTTCATGTTTAGTTTTCAGATCTTAACAAACAGGAAATAACAGGACTTACTGGATTCAGTACTTACTGGAAGTCAGAAGATATATATCAGAACTTAAGGTCATATCAGAACTTAAGTACGGGAGGACTTACAATTAAGGAAGGAAACTGATTTACAGGATAGAAGATCAAGACTAAAATAAAAGAAGATATGCATGGAAAGAGTTAGAAGATAAGAAGACTTGTATAAGATATCTGATTGATATATTTTAGGAGACAATTATATTCCATATTAATTAGAAGTTATTTTGTAACTGTGTACTATATAAACATAGACATAGGTTTACACTATATGTGTTATCATTATCGATAAGATCATACATTGTAACCTAGCAGCTCTTAGTGATATTTGTTCATCACTGAGAGAGAACAGTTCCATTGTAACAGAGTTTATTATATTGAATATATCTGTTTACTGTTACTTGTGTTTGAAATCGATTTGATTATAATAAACATTGTATTTAACCCCCTTCTACAGTGTTTTGTGACCTAAAAATTGGTATCAGAGCTTATCTATTAACACACATACAGTAAAGATCCAAACAATCATGTCTGAAGAAGCAGAAACTCCAACCAAGCCCACCAAAACTGAAGAAACTAAAAACACTCAAATCCACAGTCAATATGAGACTATTAGGGTTCCCATACTGAGACCTTCTGAGTATCCCATATGGAAAGTGAAGATGGCTATGTTTCTGGGAGCTACAGATCCAGAATACCTTGACAGAATTAATGAAGGACCACGGAAGCCAACCAAGCTCTCTGTTGTAGTTGCAGATCAGCCAGCAAAGACCATACCAAAGGAGAAAAGTGAGTATACAGCTAAAGATATCTCATCCATTGCCAAGGATGCAAAGGCAAGGCATTTGCTGCATAGTGCTATTGATAATGTCATATCAAACATGGTAATTCATTGCAAGACTGCAAAGGAGATATGGGATGCTTTGGAGACAAGATGCTAGGGAATTGATGCAATCAAGAAGAACAGGAGGACTATACTCACTCAAGAGTATGAGCACTTTGACTCAAAAGCTGATGAGTCATTAACTGACTTGTATGATAGGTTTGTCAAACTCTTGAATCATCTGTCACTGGTGGACAAGGAATATGATCTTGAAGATTCAAATCTAAAATTCCTTTTAGCTCTTCCTGAAAGTTGGGATTTGAAGTGTGTACTACTATAAGAGGTAACTATGCTCTTGATGAAACCACTCTTGATGAAATTTATGGTGTGCTCAAGACTTATGAACTTGAGATGGATCAAAGGAGCAAGAGACACGGGATAAAGTCAAGGACAGTTGCTCTTAAAGCTGAGGAGGAATCCCCCAATGTGGCTGTCTCAAAGAAAGGCAAAGGAAAGGCTCTTATCATAAAGTCTGATTCAGGATCATCAAGTTCTGATGATGGTGATTCAGAAACTGAAAGTTTACCTGAAATAGATGCTGATGAAGAGATGATGAAATTGTGTGCTCTTATGGTGAAGGGTATCACAAAGACCGCTTACAGAAAATTCAGAAGGGGAAAGAAGTTTTCCAAGAAAGGTGGAAGTTCTGATAAGAAAGGGTTCAGAAAGTATGAAGGCAAAAGTACAAAGTCTGACAGAGGAGACAACTCAAATGTCAAATGCTTCAATTGTAGTGAAAGAGGCCACATATCTCCTGACTGCAAGAAAGGAAAAAGTGACAAAGGCAAGGCACTTGTCACAAAGAAGAAAAGCTGGATAGACTCTTCAGATTCTGAAGATGAGGTGAATTATGTTTTAATGGCAAATGCTGATGGCAGCCATGAAACTGCTGAATTGAAGGTACCTCAAACAACTTATGCTTTTCATACTGATGATATTAATGAGTTGAGATTATATCTTAAAACCATATTTATTAACTACAGAGATCAAACTTTAACATGTGAAAGATTAACTTATGAAAATCTTGCTTATAAGAAAAGGAATGACTATTTGGAAAACGAGTTAGTTATGTTCTATCAAACTCAGAAAGAAAGAGATGATGCTTTTTATGTTAGAGATGAATTTCTAAAATTGAATCAATCTCTAAAAACTGAGTTAGAAAAAGAAAGAGAGATTATCAGGACTTGGACTAACTCTTGCAGAACAACTCAAAATTTATTAAGTAGTGGAAACTGGAAAGAGGGCTTAGATTATGGAGATGATAAAAGTGAAAAAAGAACTGAACAAATTGAGCCTATTATTGTTAAACAGAATTCTAAATCAAAGGTAAATCTTGTTAAGTTTGAAGTTAAAACAGTAAAGTCTGATTCTGAAAAGATGAACGAGTCTGTAGCAGAAGTTAAGGAGAAGTTAACTTCTGACAAATTAGAACAGGATAAACCAGCTAAAGTTAATATAGGCTTAATGACAAAGAAGCAGCTTAAGGATAAGCTGAAAGAAATAAGGAATGTCAACAAGGTAAAGCCAGCTAGGAAAATAAAAATGGAAAGGAAGGTGTGAATAAAAACAATAATTATATGCCTGTTCCTAATGCTCCTAGAAAGAAATGTTATAATTGTGGAAACTCTAACCATCTTGCTTCTTTTTGCAGGAAAAATAAGAATATAAACTATTTACCTCCTAAGTCAGGAGTTAAGAGTCAGTCTGTTAGGTTTAAGCCACAAAATCCTTGTTTTCATTGTGGTAGTTTATGGCATTCCGTTTATACTTGTAAGGAATATCATAGTTTGTACTATGATTATTATCAAATAAAACCTTCTTTGAAGAAAGTTGCTTTAATTCCTTCTAGTGTAAAGTCTAATGCAAAGTCTGATATAAGTTCTGATAAACAACATGTTAGCATGAACTCTGATATTAAATCCGCTGCAAATGCTAACAAACTTAAGAAGGCCAAAGGATCCAAGCAAGTCTGGGTCCTTAAAACTAACCATTAGTGGTCTTTGTGATTACAGGGCAACAGAAAAAATATCCTAGTACTGGATAGTGGATGTTCAGGATATATGACTGGAAATAAAGCCCTGCTCTAAGACTTTGTGGAGAAAGTTGGCCTAGAATTTTCTTATGGAGATGGCAATATGGGAAAAACTCTGAGATATGGCAATATTAATCTTGGAAATGTCATCATTGAATCCGTAGCTCTTGTCTCAGGACTCAAACACAATCTGCTAAGTGTGAGTCAAATCTGTGACATAGGTTATCATGTGGATTTCTTTGAAGAACACTGTGAAGTTGTAAGCAATTCTAAAGGCAAAGTGGTTGTGAAAGGTTACAGGCATGGTAACATTTATGAAGCCAGATTTTCAACAAGTTCTGATGGTTCTGTAATCTGTCTGTTGAGTAGAGCATCCTTCACTCAACCAAGGATGTGAGAGCATGTACTTGTGCACTTAGTGAGTCATTTGAGGTTTGGAGAGAAGACACTTACTGTTGGAGTTCTTGAATTTGCATGGTGGATGAGGAATGAGATGTGGAGGAAGTAGAGACCCCAAAAGTCCTTTTAGCTCAACCCACTAAACCTTTTAGCTCAAACACTCAACCATCCTTCACCTCAAAGCCAAAATTCTTATATAAGCCAACGCCAAACTTTCTTCAAAAAATCCCAATCACTACCAGTCAAAGTAGCCTAAAGAAAATCTCACACTTTCCTTCATTTAAACCACCAACCAAGACTCACTTTAAATCTGTTGGGAGAAAAACAAAGCAACTGCAACTTACTGAGAGATCTATCTAGAATTGCTATGATCAGTCTAACTTTCTGCCACTTAGTTGGTGCTTCACAGATGAAAAATATTTTCAACAGCTAGCTGAAAAAATTGTCAGAGTTTGGGTTGTATCATATACAGAAATCAGAATATATTATGATGATGGTTCTTTCACTTCACTTGGCAGTAACCTAATGGACACATTTTCAACCACCGAATTCAAAAGAGTGATCAGTTTAATGAAGGGTAAGGATACAATCACAAGGTTCTGGAAAATTGTATGTTGTATATTGGTGAAAGAAAGGGATCAGAAAAATGCAAGGAAAAAGGCTGAAAAGGAAGAATTAGAGAGGAAGTATGCAGAAGAACTTGCAAGAATTGAGAAAAGATCAAATGAGCTTAAAGTAAAAGGGATGAGCAGATTTTCCAAAGATAGACATTTTCTGAACATAAAGGTTGGCAGGTACTCTAGATTTTGAGCTAGTTACTTAAATGGTTATTCATTAGATGAGTGGCTCAAGCTTTTGGAAGCTTTAAGAGGAACTTAAATTATAGAAGAAATGGAAGTGTTAGTAACTCTTAAGGATCTCATTAGAAAGGAGTCATGCTATGAGGACTTCATGTAATGAACACAATTGTTAAAATTTCTATAACCACTCAATGTTAAATGTTGTATGTCTGTCAATTTCTTGTGTAAAGTTTAATTGTTCATTGTAGCTTAAGGTTAGTCTTGTTACCAGGAATGAATTTGTGATAAGCAATCTTTTCACAAATTGGGGAAGATTGTTGTGCAAGACATTCCTTAATATAACAAGACTAAGTCAAATTGACAGCCCTAAGTAAGTTGTATGATAATCTAAGTTTGCATTCTAGATTGTATCACTTAAGTCTGTAAAAGAGTAAATAGATTAGACTGGAGTATTTTTTTTATAAACAATCTCAAGCCTAAAAATATGCTCTGGAAGAACATCATGATGATCATGCCTCAGAGACAATGTGAAGAAGCTTGGAGTCGAATAAATCTATTTTGGGAGAAACATTTTAAGTCAAGAAATCTATAAGTCACAGATTAAGTCTAATAGAGAGGTCATTCGAGAACTCTAGAATGACTTATCAAGAAGTCAAGAAACAGCTTATAGAGAAGTCTCAGAGATATCGACAAGCCAAAATAAAGATATGAAGATTGAAGATATCGACAAGTCATTTATGCACTAGAGAACTCAGAGATATCGATAAGCCAAAATGAAGATATGAAGATTAGAGATGTCGACAAGTTAATTCTATATGCAAAGACATGGAGACCTCGATAAGCCAAGTTCATTCGAGAACTCAGAGATCTTGATAAGTCAAGATCATACTCGAGAACTGAGAGATCTCGACAAGTCAATTTTATATTCGAGAACTCAGAGACTTCGATAAGTCACAACTACTATAGAGTAATAAGAGATCTCGATAAGCCATTATACTTATCGAGATGTCGAGTTCTTTATATATCAAACTGAAGATCTCGATGTAAAACTCAAGTACGGAATAAAGACCAGTTAAATATCCAAGATAATCAATCAACGAAAAAATCAATCTCTGATTTGAAAAGTCTACAAAAAGCACCTTGAAGAGTACAAGAGCAAAGGCCAAGATTAACTGACAAAGTAAACACAGACATGCATGATTTGCAAAGATACACTAAGCCATAAATAGAAAGTTTTAGTTAACACAAAGTAGGGTTTAGTACATGCTATTGTATGCTGTTTAAAACCTATGTTTACTATTCTATAAAGTAAACACTGGATGCTTTGTTTTAGTAGTAACAAAAATAGATCTAGAAAATCTTGTAACTCTCAAGAGAGAAGCTGACTTCTTTATCAACAAAGAACCCTGAAATTTGTAGCAAGAAATACTTAATTTTAATATAAAATTAAGTGAGTTTTGAAAGATAGTGTGTTCCTGTGCAGTTTGTATTATTCATGTTAAAACATATTATCTCTACAAGTTAGATTACTTTGTTGACCATCCAAAACAGTTCAAAAAGCTTAAAAATAATCCAAAACACATTCAACCCCCCCTTCTGTGTTGTATTCATTACCTAACAGGGGATAAGGATGTGCTTTGGCATTTGTGATAAGTCATGGCTATACTTGTGGTTACGATCGAACGAAATTAGCTGTAGCGGATGGGGATATCATTCGGCTGGGGAGTTTCCTTGTCTATGAAGTCCCGAAGTCATAACCTTGCCTTGGGCCTTTGTCACTAGGCCGCATCGTCGGGAACTCCTAAAGCAAATCAATGTTAGAGTTATAACAGGAAGTTGGTTCGACAACTCCTATTGGGCCACGGAATGAGAAGCCAAGTCCATCTAAATTTTAATCAAGTTGTTAAAATATTTGGCCAAGAATCATTCTTGCAAAAAATATCTTGGCCAAATGCTTACATCGTCATGCTTGCATTTCCTTGCCACATCTCTAATGCTTGTGGCTTGATGTCATCATCTTGATCTAATCCTCTTGATTAGTACTTAATTGTTTGGTTAATCTCCTTGTTATTTGCATAAGCTTGATCATTGGTCGCTTATTTATTTTACAGTTCGCTTAACTCTCGTTCTCGTTGATCGTTTGAGGGATCATATCCACGATCTTATCATTAGGATTCCCCTTAAGCCCTTCTTAATATCTTATATTCCTTTAATGATCCTATGTTCTAACCCTTGAATTGAATTCCTTTTAATCATGTTACCTTATACTTAATTCTTTCGGTATCTGGTGGATTTTCGGGAAAAACCAAGGTGCTCGAATTTGAATTCTAACGACCTTTACATACACTTATTTACTTATGAAATACTAATACAATCTAAGAATTTCCATAACAGTACTTCTGTATAGTGTGGTCTGATAATTTTCCTTAATCAGCATAATCAGCAAAAGTTACTATTCATCGGGATTACAAAAATTCTAAAAATTGGGGTTATTACACTCGCGTACGTATATTATAGTTGATTCAAGTAGGGCTCATCCTGAATAGTAAACTAGTAGAAATAAAATTACTTCTAGTCTAGGGGGTAGTGCATACGCCAGAGCGCATTAAGCTATTATGCTAAAGTGTGTTGCACATCATTGATGAAATTTTAAAGTTACTTATTTCAAGACGTGAAGTGAAAACGAAAAGACGCATAAAAATTGAAGATAATTTCTGAACACGCAAAGAATAAGATAATTGTTCAAGTCAACAAGAAGAAGCAAATCCTCCCGAAGGAGCCATATACTTCTTAGGGCGTGCCCGAAGAAGGATGGCCCCCAAGGGGAGGAATTTTGGAGTCGCTTCATTCTAGTTACAAGTTCCTTGGTTATGTAACTTTTTCAATAGGAAAATATTAAGGCAAAAGTAAACGACAACAACAAGGTATGCAATATGGAGTGTAGATGCAAAGTTCGGTAAGTAAATAGGTTCGTACAAGCTGCGAGGATTTTACAGAGGCTCGTGCCTCAAATAAAAATTGTTGTATCATTGAAGTCACAAGAAAATGCATATGAAGAATATAAGACGTAGAAGGTCTAGCAAGCACACCACTATGCTCGGCGGGTTGAGAGAAGATAGTCTAGGAGAGAAGAACCCACGGTGGAAGGAACATCATCTGCAAGAATAGCAATGTCCTCAGTCGCAACAACACTATATGCTTCGGCTACGACTCCTACCATGAATTCTGTTGTAACAAGCATGCCTGAGGTCTAAATATACCTGTTTCCAAGTCCTAAGGCGATGCTCATAGCAGTAATAGCCTTGGCATTGTCCACCTTGAGGTCATTGTTGTATAGGAATGTTTCCGCATTAAAGTAACTGAAGTCGTAGTCAAGATCGTTCGCAAAGAATCCCCTCGGTGATTTAAGCTTGAAGCTTACACTTCTCCACCATCCTACATCAACCACGGCGTCCAAGCTAAGATCAAACCTCTTTCCGATGAGCAAGATCAAGTAGTACTGGCATGTAAAACATGGAATAAAACACACAAGATAAAGATGCATGTATATCAATGCAGATTAGAAAAACACGGGATGATAGCATATGCATAGCATGAAAATACAGATGCAGAAGGCATGGGGAACGACAAACATTCATATATGAAAACATAAGTAAAGGTGAAATATAAAGGAATGCGAGAACAAAAATCAAAGGCTTTAAATCCTAGGAGGTTCACCCCTTAGGGCGCCCCCCGAAGGTGTGCACTCCCTAGGGCACGCCTAGCACCTACCGGATGAGGAGGGAAGATCCTTTGAGGAAGGTATAACATCCATTTTCTTAATGAAAACTCTTTTCGTACACTTTAAACCCACATTGGGATAGAGAACTCCAATCTTCCTAAGGTTATCTTATGTAAAGGGAGTTTCGAGACTAAAGTCTTCAAGGGAAGGAGAAGTATAGCATTCGCTTTCTCTATAGCCGCACTACTTAATTTCTTCACCCTCTTATCATCTATTTTGAAGAAAAAGAGACGATGTTACCAAAAGAAAGAAATATTTATACAACGCTAAATAAAAGACAAGTTAGGGAGACGTACAAACATCCAAGTTAAACTGACATATTGCGATGAGGATGAAGACTGAAGAAATAAACAAACTCCCTTGCAGTTGGAATACCAAGCTTATGGAAATCATGCAACACGAATAAACATAACGCTAACTTCCAACTGTTGAGACACAACTAGAGAGGCGCCACATCGAACCAATCCAAAATGCACCCGAATGAAGGATGAAGATATGCGATAAAGCCAAGCTCGACCAATTTTAAAGAGATAACCATCCGAGGAATCCTGAAGTTCTCGCAGTAGTTAAGTAAGTAGCATCTAAAGAAGGAAACCAGGATGAATTTGTATGCACTCCATCATGTAGTACTCTATTGTATAACCAATCTGAGCATTTGACGCTCGTGACGATGTATAACATATTTTTGAAGATAACATATCTGAGCACCGCAGCAGCCCCTGGTGCGGCGCAGCAACAGCACCTGGAGCGGCGACAGCACCAGGAGCCGCGACAGTACCAGGAGCGGCGATAGCACCAGGACATCGCAATGGCTCCGGACGCGTATTAAGTGATTTTTTAAATGCAGGGAAGGAAATTTTTTATAAAGATTTTTACGAAAAGAAGATTGTAACTTTATTCGCGAAAAATTGATATAAAAGATAGAAGTTTCATTCACATAAATTTTGGAGCATCGAAGCACCCCCGTCTTGGAAAAGGAAGAACATCGTGACCAGAGAACTCCATGGTGAGCCTTGGATGCACCTCTGGGTGTGAAAGATACACAAGTTTGATATTACTTCATAATTCCAAACTACTCTCCTAACACAATGGGAGTTCAATACGAAGATTCCACAAGATCTACAAGTTATGCATATTTAAAATGCAAGTCAATGGGAAAGTATATGAAGATGAAGGATAAATGCATATCTGGAAGCAAAATTTTAAATTCGTTAAAGTTTGAACCCCCGGGATAGATTCTCTGGGGGTAGGGCGCGCCCCGTGTGCCTCCGGAAGGGGGAAGGAAGAAAATTTTATAGAAAATATTTACGGAGGATGTTTGCGGAGGATATTTGCGGAAAATATTTACGAAGGATGTCTGGGAAAAATATTTAAAATAGATATTTTCAGAAAGTATTATGAGATTTTGCGGAAGCACTTGACATGAAGACTCAGAAAAAGATTTTTATGACAAAAATTATCAACTAAAATATTCCTTTACAGCAGAAAGAATGCACACGTATGGAAGGGAGCTTATTAGAAAAAGATGAAGTAAAGACATTGCGGATGACAAAGATCATGGAAGGACGGAGGAAGTAGAAGAAGATTTTCTAATTTATTTTTAACAAACTAGAAAATCGGGGGGTAGTTGTAACATCATAAAATCATCATAATTATTTTATCGGATCTTTAAAGAAATGGGTCGGATCACCGCCGAGGAAGAGGACGGACGAGCTCCGGAGAACACGTCTTAGGAGCTTAGGGCGACCCAAATAGGGCGCTCCGTATATGGAGGTTCCTTACGACGACTATTGACGATGAGAAGTTATGATGATGATTGGTGTTGTATATGAAGGCTTACGATGACCATTATGACGGAATATTATGACGACCATAGTGGAGGAAGTGTGCGACGAACGCTACGACGACAGTACCACAACGGTCGCTATAATAAAAGACGACGACGAGGAACAAGTATTGATAAGGAGCCTATAAAGGATGATCTTAAGTCAAGGGAGAGGGAGTGAAATGCTCAAAAAATTAACAATGACCCGGGCTCCGCGGAAATGTCCCTGGACCCTCATATGGCGTGCCCCGTGCTATATGGCCGCACAGGGTGGCCGCTCTGGAACACAAGTAAGGTGACAAGGAAGAATTAGCGAGGAGGTTGCTCCCACAACTAAACTGGGAAGTGAACAAAATATAAGAATCATATAAGGAGGTTGCCTCGGAGGACCTCTCCATGCCTAGGGCACGCCCTAAGCATGGGGGAGGACTTGGGAGAGCTCCAACCCTTCACAACACGCACCCCGTCTACTAAAAGAGCTCTCCAGAAGCCCTTCATCCCAGAAAATATATTGAAGGTGTTGTTTTGTAGTCTTGCGGGTTATCCTCGCAGGGGAACGATCGTAAACATCTAGTGAGTGCTTTGGAAGACCTTTCTTCATATTCGGCGGGTTGTCCTCGATATGAGACTTTGGGGTTATCTCGCACTTTGCAGTTCTACGCTTGGGATCACTTGTCCTGTAGTCTGGTGGATTATCCTCGGCGGGGGAAAGGATGTGCTTTGTCATTTGTGGTAAGTTATGGCTATACCTGCAGTTTTGATCGACAGAAGTAGCGGTAGAGGATGGGATATCCTTCGGCCGGGGAGTTTCCTTGTTCGTGAAGTCCCGAAGTCGTAACCGAGCCTTGGGCTTTTGTGACTAGGCCGCATCGTCGGGAACTCCTTGAGGAAATCAATATTCGAGTTATAATAGGAAATTGGTTTGACAACTCCTATTGGGCCACGAAATGAGAAGCCAAGTCTATCTAGGTTTCTTATTCTACAAGAACTATGTATGGCTTGATTCTATATAAAAGGAGGTACGTAGGCACATTGTGGGGATGGGAAGCGAGAGCTCTATACGCCATCACCAAACACCCTAGCGACACCCTTGCGAACTCAGCCCCCGGTTCATGAGAATCACCACACTCCGAAGACTTTCACGGCGAAGGACCACCGCTACCGCTGCAGATCTTGATTCCGGCCGCGAATCTCAAATCTTTGTTAACCAAATTTCTCCGTTAACAATATCAAATTATCGTATCAAATATAAATAATGTCAATTACCCAAAAAGTCACAACATCGAATCTTTATAATCAGAAAATTAGGAAATATTTTTCAAGACCTATTTTTATAGAAAAAGAATAAGATTTTAATGCTTTTGTTACCTGGTTCCTGTTACAGTACCATAGTAAATAAAACATCAAATTCAATAAGTAGCACCTAATAAGCACCAGTAACATGAAAATTTCTAATATTCTGCAACATGCAGTAAACTCATTGCAAAACTTGTGTTAATAGATACATTTACTTGTATTGATACTTTAATTTCTTGGAGCTTTTATGTTGTAATATAGGTTCAATTGCAGTGTGGTTATTTTTAAATAGAACTCATTGTGTTTGTTGATCTCATCTTAGTTATCTCCCTGACCACAAAGTTTTTAATCTTTCTGGTTGCATGTTTAAAAGCTCATCCATATACCACATTATCTTTGGAAATGTGTAATGTTGTAAGGCTGGCTGCAAAACTAAAGCAGAGACTAAGAAATAGCTTATAGCCACAATAATATGCATCTAGTTGTCCGGATTTCTACTATAGTCTATGATAGTCATACAGACTTCAAGATTAAAACAAAGAATAAAGCATCATCTAGAATTCAAGATGAGATATGTAGTCTATGTTCATACTCTAGTATCTATTAAAGTTGTAATGACATCAAGAGACTTTTACTATATTCTCAGCTTTAATTTAGAATTTCTAAACAAATTCAACACTTACTGCAAAAAGTTTTAAATCTTTTTTACATAAAACTTACTTATTCATCTGTCCACTAGAGAAACTATAGCAAGCTTACTTGTTCTTCTTTCCACCAGTAAGAATTTGACATGTCTTAAGTGCTCTTTTAAAAGCTTTTTTGAAAGAAGCCTGGTTTGAAATTCTAAGACAACGGGTAACCACTAACCAGGATAGCAAGGCAATAGGAATAAATATCATGTGCCCCATGAGATACTCAAATGCTCTTGCTAGAGATTTCATAAATCCCCATATTCCTAACTATTTCACATCTGGGTTACATGTTTGTGCAATCTGCATTTTAAAGTTAAAACATTTAAGTCATAAAATTGTTTACTTGCATCTGTTAAGAATCCATTTCACGGTCAAGTCCTGAGTTTGGCGATCCCAGCAGAAGTAAAATGCCTTGTCAATTTTATTTTATTAATTGAAGAGCTCCTTGTTTGTTACCTGACATTGTCATAAGTAAGAACTGAAGTTGTGGTTCCATATGCGAGATAGTATTTTAAATTGGCAAAGTATTCGAGTACCTTTAAACACATGATATGTGTGTATGAAATGAACATTTTTCCAGAGCAGAAAGCCAAGTGAGATGATTAGGGGTAAATACAATTACCGAAAGTTTGGTGCACTAAATACAATTCGCTTTAATCATCTGACAAAATTACCACATGCAACTGAAGCAACAGTAGAAACAAGAAATTTATCATGTTATTAGAATGTGATCCAAATAACTTGGTACTGCAAAGTATAAAACTGCAAACAAAGTGACAACTTTAGTACCAACGATCTAGAGAATATATATACATTTATACATCTACAATTATTTGTCTTGTACGAACACAACATTTGCTTAAGACTTGCAACGAATTTCCAAAAAAGTAAATGCTTAGCTCAGGGAAAACTTTGATACGTAGTTTGTGAAACACCGGTCTGAGTTGGTAGAATATCGGGACACTAAAATTATTCTAATAAATTGCAAACTTGACACTATAAAGATTGACACATCCAAATTTAGAAAAGATAACTATATTGGTTGTCTGTTTTTCTTTTATATTGCATAATTACTACTCTCTCTATCCCATTCATTTTTATATATTTTTCTTTTTTGGATATCACATTCAATTCTATCCATTTCAAACTTATCAAAAATTGGAAAAAAAATTATAATATAAAAATCAACTACACTCACTACTTTCTCCCACTACATTCATTTTATTCATTTAATATTGAATGATCCCACCACTTTAACCAACTTTATACTTTTTTCACTAAATTACACTTTTTCTTTCTCTCTAATCCCATTATCTTAACAAAAATAATATTACTTTATTATGTTTCTTGTCCTCCATACCCAAACCATTTGTATACAAATCTCCATTGCCAATTTTCCATTTTTTTATTAAGGAAGGGACATAGCCATATTTTTGTCCAATAACAGAGATTGGAGATAGACACCGATTAAGTTAACGATGTTGATTCACGCCTCTCCTCCCTGTCTCCATTCTGATTGATTAGCTTAGAGTAGAGTTAAGTCATACCTATAGCAGGAGGGGTCCCGCGGGCTTCTTCCCCGAAGGTCGTGTATTGCAACCTTTTCTATTGGCTGAGCAAAAGATGAAGACCCCCAGCGTCGGTAGGGACCCAGAGAGCTGCCTTCACTTTTGGCGTTCCGCGAGCCTTCACTGTCCAGTTCTGTAATGTACGTAATGCAAAATTCTTTCTAAGTCTTTGTTGGGAATATATTGTGAACTTGATGATTACATTAACAAAACACCTTAGTAGATTCAACTTCGTGAAAAATGTAGCACTCGACGGATGATCAGATATAGTCCCGCCGGATGACTCAATATAGTCCCGACGGATGATGATTTGACATCCATCGAGTGAGTAGCTTATGTAACAATAAGTCATGTAGCACATTTCTGCAAACACCTTTGTATAAATTATGTTGTAGCATATAAGTCATGTTGACTTTAATTAGATATGCAGAATAGGTTGATTAATTGTAAATATAAGATGTCTTGTAATTCTACATAAATGAAATGAAGTCAAGTGTCAAATAGCTACCCGACGGATGATCAACAAAGCTACCCGACGGATGATCAACAAGACAACCCGACGGATGATAATCATGTACCCGACGGATGATCAATTCAAACATCTGTTGACAGTGACAACACAGTCACATGCGTCGAGTGTTTGCAAAAGGAATGTGGCAGCCTATTCAGCTGGGTTTTTGAGAACAAAGAAGCATTACCATTTCCATGCTATTATGAAGATATTCAAAGATGCTGGAATAGAGTAGTGAAGCAGCATGGTATTAGACTTGATAGGTTTTGTTTTATTATCTTGTCTTATTACTATGTAATCTTGGTGATATATAAACCAAGAGTAGCAAGTAGAACAACTACAAGACTAAGCAAACACATTCTCAGAGAAACAATTATAAGTTGTATCATGTAGCATTTCTCTGTAAGTTTAGTTGTTCATATTTGTAAGCAGCTGTGAGCTATTCAAGCTTCACATGGTTCTCTTGATATATATATATATATATGGTGGAAATATTCAAATCCACCAGAAAGTTTTTAAAGACTTGTATTTTTATTACTTGTGTTTTGATTTATCTAACTCTTCATTCCACACTTTGCAAATCAAACACTTATATATTATTAAGTTATAACCATTTTTCATTAATCTCAAAAAATAGCCAGAATTACATTCAACCCCCCTTCTGTAATTCTTGTTGTATTTTTAGGGAGTAACAATTGTTATCAGAGCAAGCTCTTGAAACACAAAGAGTTTAAAGATCACAACAAATAGCAAGATGAACAAGAAGGATATTAGAGTCAAGATTCCTTTTCTGGACAAAGATAATTACCATCACTGGAAGGTAAAGATGCATCTTCATTTACTTTCTCAAGATGAGGCCTATGTGGATTGCATAGAGAGAGGTCCTCATGTACCAATGAGAGCTGCAACTGGAAATAAGCCATCAGTTCCAAAGCCAAGGCATGAATGGTCAGATCCTGATATTGAACAAGTCAGGAAAGACAAGAAGGCCATGAATATTCTGTTCAATGGAGTTGATGGTGACATGTTTGACAACATCATCAATTGCAAGACAGCCAAGGAGGTTTGGGACACCATTCAAATAATCTGTGATGTGTAAGTCATATGTCATAGACCTATTTGTATATTCGAGGATTCAACTCAACTCAAATAAGAATGTAATAAGTAAATAGTGGATCGACCGTCAGAGAGATCTCGCAAAGTAATATCTGTCAAAGGATTCAGAGACAATGTTCATCTACAGACTTGAGGAGTTAATTCACTGGAAGAAGTTCAAGAAGTTGATCATGCCTCAGTGATATAAATCAAGATCGTGGATTTAATCAAGTGACAGAGATCTCGTCAGAGTATCATTAATTACAAGGATTTAATCTGAAGAAAATCAGAGTGTCAGAGTCAAGACATGAAGAAACGTCACGGAAGTTAGTCACTCATGAACCAGACAGTACATCGAGTGTCAACATTGAAGTGGTGGAATTGATTCATAATTCTCAGTGATTTTCCGAAGATTTGCAGAAGATTGGATGCTGCTCAGGGTTAGTATTAATTCTCTATTAATTAATTAAGTCATATAATTTAATTAAGAAAATAAATTAAATCTGCAAGGATTAATTTATTGATTAATTGAATTAAATTGATTAATTAATTTAGAATTAATATTAAGGATTTTCAGGTTCTTAATTGGTTTAAAATCTGTTTAAATTGAAACAAGGCAAACTGATTGTATTAGTATGACAATCGGTATGACAATCAATTGTCATACCGAAAGTCATGCCAATTCATTTAGTTGACTTGTTAGAATTTTTATTAGATTAAAAATCTGTTATTAATCTTTGCAAGACAATCTGAATTGTACTTATGTGACAATCGGTATGACAATCAATTGTCATACCGAAAGTCATGCCAGTTCAAATATATTGTCCTGCCGAAAGTCATGTTGGTTAAAATGATTGTCTTGCTAGTTCAAAAGGATAGTCTCACCGATTGTCATGCAAGCTTACAGGATTGTCATTGCAGTTCATTTTTGCATTCGGCTGTTTACTTAAAAAGAAACAGAAGCAGCAGAAGTTAAAAAAATCCAATACATTCAAGAACAAAGAACACACAGCAGCCGCCTTGAAATATTTCATTTCTCATCTGCTTATTTCAAGATCAATTTCTAGTTTGTTAATGTTAAATCCAAACCACTAGAATTATTCATCTTGTTCTTGTGTATCAATCTAGCGGATTAAAATCCCTAGAACTTAATCTCAAATCGCGTTTAGCATTTGATTCTAATTATTGCAAAAATAGAAAAAGTTCATGTCGAATTTATTCTAGATTTGTGATAATTGATTTGAGATTAATACCTTGTAATCGATACAGTTGTTGTAACACATTTCAAGTTTAATAATATTTTTATTTAACTTGAATTTTGTTTCACATTTTTTATTCCGCATTTTATTCGATTATTCGGTGCTGTTTGTATTCAACCCCCCTTCTACAAACACATTGGGACCCAACAATTGGTATCAGAGCCTTCTGATTAACGAACAAATCAAGATCCTAGACTTTTGTGATTTTTCAACTCTTTGAATTTTTATTCATTCAAAAATTCATAATGACTTCACATAAAGTTGGAACCGTTAAAATTCCACAATTTGATAAAGAGAATTATATCATGTGGAAGAAGAAGATGCTATTATTTTTACAAGTTGCAAATCCCAAATATTCAAACTTGTTAAAGAAGGGTATAAAAACTCCGATGGTTATTGAACCGGAGGTAATAATAGATGGTGTGGTGACTACTGAAGCTAGAACCTATCCAAAAGAGCCTGAAGATTTTACTCCTGCTGAGAAGGAAGAAGCCTCCTTGGATGCCAGCCTTCAATTAATATTAATTGATTCCCTTGATCCCTTGATGAACAGACATGTGATGAACTGTAAAAATTCCAAACACATGTGGGAAACTATTGAGGTGATTAATGAAGGCACAGAGGAAGTTAGGGAGAACAAGTTGGAAATCCTAACCTCTGAATATGAACATTTCAAATCAAATCCAGGAGAAGGAATTACTGAAGTGTTTGAGAGGTACAATGCGTTGATCAACAACCTGAACATCAATGGAAAGTATTATTCAATCAGGGAGGTCAACAAAAAGTTCCTTTTAACACTACCAGCTCATCTTGAACATAGAATCACTGCCATTAGAGAAGCTAGAGATCTGAGTGAGATTTCTTTGGACAGGCTCTATGGAGTGTTAAAAACCTATGAGTTGGAGCAGATTCAACAGAAGGAAGTCTACGGGAAGGATAGAATGGTCAGCACATCTACTGCACTTGTAGCTGAAGGTCAACAACAACAGCAATCTCAACAATTGGAGAGAATGGTACAGTGTTCCAAGGCTGAGGAAAATATGTTAGTAGCAGAATATGATCCTCCTACTACAAATCAATCAAGTGATGATTTTTATTCCTTGGAAGAGCTGGAGCAATTGGAAGACGAGTCAATGGCCCAAATTGTCAAGAGATTCTCCCATGTCAGATTCAAGAGGAATCCCAAGCTGAAGTACAAGTCCAACTACAACAAATTCCAGAAAGGTGGATCTTCATCCTCTAACACCAGCAGTGGTGGATACAAAACAGGGATGGTTGATCGGAGCACCATTAGATGCTATAACTGCAATGAGTTGGGACACTTTGCCACAGAATGTAGGAAGCCAAAGCAAGTAAGAAAGAACTCTGAAAGGGCTTATCTGGCAAAGGGAAGAAGCTGGGATGATACTGACAGTGAAGATGAAGATGAAGGAAATCTTGCTCTTATGGCTATTGATGGAAAAGCTTCATCGTCAAGAATAGAGGTAAAACTTTCTGATGCTGAAATGGTTTATCATCTAAGAGGTAACTTAGATTGTGCACGTCGTGATAATGAACTGTTAAGTTTACAGATCACAGACCTTGAGAAAGAGGTCAATGAATTAAGACTTGTGCACATTAATCAAGACAAATTAAAAGAACAGGTATCTTTTCTAGAGAATAGAGTTGACTGTTATAGAAAACTCGAAACTATTCTCAAAGACAAGATCACCGGTCTTGAGACTAAGGTTAGAGCCTACTTCAATTCTTGTTCGAAGGCTAAAGAGTTCTACAGTAAGCAAGCTGTTAATCAAACATCTGGAATAGGTTATGATTACAATGCTGCTATTGGAGAATTAGGCATAAACTCCCCTCCTCATGTATGTGCTAAAGGGAGGGAAGTACCACATGTGCTTAAGGGTGTTGATGAACCCCTCTATAAAGCATCAATTGCTGAACCATTTGATGCGACCTCTTCTGTTATTCAAGAAGAAATACGTGCTGAGGATCATGCTTATGAGAAGATTGTTTCCAAGTCAAGTGAGTCGAAAGTTCCAGTCAAAGTTGTGAAAGCAACTGAGACTAACTCAGACACACATGAGTTGGATAACAATAATGCCATGTCTACCATGCATAAATTGCCTGCTATTAATCACTCTCATAAAGCATGTGGTGTTGCTAATTGTATGTCTTGTGCTTTTAATATGATGTATGCTTATTTTAATGGTAAGCATGTGTCTACTGATAAGACTACTCCTCGTCAGCATGTGAATAACAAGAAGCATGATAGGTCTAAGACTGCTAGTCCTTCTAAGGCTAGAAAGGAGACATTTGTGCCTAAGCTTAAACAGAAATTTGTTAAGGCTATTTACAAGGTCAAATGTTCAGTCATTGAAAATGTTGAGATCGTTAAAATTAAAAATGTTGTTTTGTCTGACAAAGGTCAGTTCTACAAGTATGCCGGGCCCAACCAAGTTTGGGTTCCGAAGAAGGTCTAATCCATTTGAAGTGCAGGGCAGTATACAGGTGTAACCGGTAGTGTGGATTCTTGGCAGTGGATCATCAAGACATATGACCGGAGATAGAGCCCTGCTATCAGATATGGATTGAGAAAGCTGGCCCCCTGATTACCTTTGGAGATAACAGCAAAGGTTTATCTGAGGGATATGGCTGTTTGCAAGCTGGGAATGTTATCATTGTAATTTTGTATATTGTGCTAGGTTTCTATCAGGAAGCAGTATCTAACATATAGCACCAGTGACGAGACTTGAGAATATTACGACATATCAGACACCTGCTGCACATTACACTTGGAATTGTACTCTAGTAAGATGTGTACAAGTGTACTCCTGGTTGGTGAGTCAAAAGAGGAAGTCAGTGCACCACAGTTCATGGACTTTGCAGTTGCAGATCTATTGGACTATGCAATCTCTTCTTCACAATCTCACTTCAGGTTGGTATGAACTAGTATGCTGCTCAAGCAATCGTCAAGGACATGGTATGGCACTCTAACAGAAGTTGTAATTTTATATGAACTAGTAGAGTCGTCATATTAATAACTATCTTATCACTAAGCACAATCATATTGTTTTATATGTGCAGTGATATATTGATAATGCAACATAACATTTAGTATCTAAAGTACTTGACAAGTATCGGTCAATGATATCTTGTTAACATTATGTTGCAGATATTTGTAAGCTTTTGACATGAATGAGAATTACTTAGACTTTACCCTAAGTGATCAATGTTTTATCAAAAACTCATTCATTTTGAAAAACAAAATCAAACTTCTTTCTACATTAGTGATTTCTTATTTCATGTAAAATCTTTTGAAATCACTATAGTAAATCATTTTCTCTCTATTACCATATATTTTGTGTTACAGGTTCAGTCTCCTATGACTTTCCTTCATTGACAGTCATGAGGTTGAAAACCCACAACATCTATCCCAGACTGTAAAGACAAACACAAAAACAGAACCAACCAACACTCTCTTACCACTAAATGTAGTATGAATGAGCGTGAGGGAGATAGTGCCTAGTGCACCACATAAGGAAGGTTCTGTAGTCAACCCAGTAGCTCTGTCTCATACATAGATGAGTAGTATTTAAACCGAGACAACTGCTAGCCCCCATACATCTTCTCAAAAAGATGTAATGGCTGAAAAGGCACAAAAACAGTTACTAGATTCATTCTCTCAACAGGGTGAGTCTATTGAATTTTGCCTGTCGGCCAAGGTATCCGATGTAGTGTCACCACTTCAAACATAATCAATTCTCGATGCACAAGGAGAGGTTACACACACAAAGGATGAGTTGACGGAAACAAGAGTTTCGACCATTTTAAGGTCAGATTCGATTGTTCAAGGTTCGTTAGTGGACCAATTGCCTTTACAGGTGTTAGGAGAGGATACTGATCCAAAAGCCATATGTCAGTGGTCAGTGTCTACCTCCCCAGGCTTAAATCCCCTGGATGCATCTGCGGATAGTGGATCTGACATAGGCGCAGATCGGCAACTTGTTGACAATGACTCAGATATTACCTGATGAGTCACAAGGAAGTGTCTTCACAGACATTAGAAGGGAACTTTGATCTTTATGCTAAAATCGTTGGATCATTGTTTACCTTCCCAGAATTCAAATCTGGAACCCTAAAAGGGAAACTAGCAACTTGTAGATTATGACTCAGATTTATCTGACGAGTTTAACAAGGATGGGGATTTGTGAACTCCCATTGCACCACCTGTGACCTCCTTAAGGATGGCTAAGGTGATTTTCCTTGCAGGTACAGCTGGATTATGGAGCTATGAGAGAAGAGTGATACACTTGTGAGAATGAGTGTAAACACGAGTGGAGAGAAGAGTGAAACACATGTGAGGTACACTAAAAAGAATCACACACTCACAGTGAGGAAGAAAGAGAAACTACTTGTTATTTCTTTTCCAACCAAGTGAAATATGAGAACTCCTTCAGACGACGGCATACATTCCTTCTTTAAGGGGGAGATAAAAGCTTAAGAAATAGTTTGGAGGATTCCTCAACTAAGGGGGAGAAATAGCAGGGAGGAAGAAAAAGATCCTACATGTACACTACACCACACCATTGTTGTTTGTAACTACGGATCCTATTGTACGGGAGAGGTGGTAAACACAAGGTGATTTTCTGATAAGGGAAGAAGCTGTTAGGGGAGTACCATTGATTTTTATCTGCGGATCCTATTGTACGGGAGAGGTGGTAAAACGAAGGTGATCTTCCTTAATCAGTTGATTCTCATAGGGGGAGAAGCAAGAGATATGGGCTTCTCAACAGGAAATGTGGTTGTACATATGAAGATGGAACTACTTGAAGATATGTTCAGTCTAGAGGAACATCTACTTGGAATCTGGAAAATGTTAAATCTCATCCAGAACTTTTCTGCTATTTACTTTGCATGTATGTTTATATCTTTTTCTTATTTGTTAGTTGAGTTATCCTCTAGGTATTTGTATGTTATTGTCTAACAAACAAATAGGGGGAGATTGTAAGTCATATGTCATAGACCTATTTGTATATTCGAGGATTCAACTCAACTCAAATAAGAATGTAATAAGTAAATAGTGGATCGACCGTCAGAGAGATCTCGCAAAGTAATATCTGTCAAAGGATTCAGAGACAATGTTCATCTACAGACTTGAGGAGTTAATTCACTGGAAGAAGTTCAAGAAGTTGATCATGCCTCAGTGATATAAATCAAGATCGTGGATTTAATCAAGTGACAGAGATCTCGTCAGAGTATCATTAATTACAAGGATTTAATCTGAAGAAAATCAGAGTGTCAGAGTCAAGACATGAAGAAACGTCACGGAAGTTAGTCACTCATGAACCAGACAGTACATCGAGTGTCAACATTGAAGTGGTGGAATTGATTCATAATTCTCAGTGATTTTCCGAAGATTTGCAGAAGATTGGATGCTGCTCAGGGTTAGTATTAATTCTCTATTAATTAATTAAGTCATATAATTTAATTAAGAAAATAAATTAAATCTGCAAGGATTAATTTATTGATTAATTGAATTAAATTGATTAATTAATTTAGAATTAATATTAAGGATTTTCAGGTTCTTAATTGGTTTAAAATCTGTTTAAATTGAAACAAGGCAAACTGATTGTATTAGTATGACAATCGGTATGACAATCAATTGTCATACCGAAAGTCATGCCAATTCATTTAGTTGACTTGTTAGAATTTTTATTAGATTAAAAATCTGTTATTAATCTTTGCAAGACAATCTGAATTGTACTTATGTGACAATCGGTATGACAATCAATTGTCATACCGAAAGTCATGCCAGTTCAAATATATTGTCCTGCCGAAAGTCATGTTGGTTAAAATGATTGTCTTGCTAGTTCAAAAGGATAGTCTCACCGATTGTCATGCAAGCTTACAGGATTGTCATTGCAGTTCATTTTTGCATTCGGCTGTTTACTTAAAAAGAAACAGAAGCAGCAGAAGTTAAAAAAATCCAATACATTCAAGAACAAAGAACACACAGCAGCCGCCTTGAAATATTTCATTTCTCATCTGCTTATTTCAAGATCAATTTCTAGTTTGTTAATGTTAAATCCAAACCACTAGAATTATTCATCTTGTTCTTGTGTATCAATCTAGCGGATTAAAATCCCTAGAACTTAATCTCAAATCGCGTTTAGCATTTGATTCTAATTATTGCAAAAATAGAAAAAGTTCATGTCGAATTTATTCTAGATTTGTGATAATTGATTTGAGATTAATACCTTGTAATCGATACAGTTGTTGTAACACATTTCAAGTTTAATAATATTTTTATTTAACTTGAATTTTGTTTCACATTTTTTATTCCGCATTTTATTCGATTATTCGGTGCTGTTTGTATTCAACCCCCCTTCTACAAACACATTGGGACCCAACATGATGGCACTGAACAAGTAAGAGAAAACAAGATGCAGTTACTAATTCAGCAATATGAGCATTTCCACTATAAAGAAGGTGAAACTCTCACTGATATCTTTAGTAGATTTCAAAAGCTATTAAATGCTCTGAAGCTGCATGGAAGAGTTTACCAAACTAAAGATTCTAACCTCAAATTCCTGAGATCCCTTCCAAAAGAATGGAAACCAATGACAGTCTCCTTGAGAAATTCACAAGAATACAAGGAGTTTACACTAGAAAGACTGTATGGCATTCTAAAGACTTATGAGCTTGAAATAGAGTAAGATGAAATAATGGAGAAAGGGAGAAAGAAAGGAGGGTCCATTACACCGGTTGCTGAGTTAGAGAAAGAAAAGGAGTTGAAGATAGAAGTTGTTGAGTCTACTTCAAAGGTCTGTGAAAACAAGGGCAAGGGGCTGGTAGCAGAAAATGAAGATTCTTTGAGCCAAGAGGATATGGATGATATTAATAAACATCTAGCATTTCTTTCCAGAAGATTTGCCAAGCTCAAGTTCAAGAAGAACTTTGAAGCATCTAAGCCAAATAAAAACAAGGTGGATAAATCAAAATTCAAGTGTTTCAAATGTGGCTTGGCAGGGCACTTTGCCAATGAGTGTAGAAAGTTAGATTCCAGCAAGAAGAAGTTTGAGCCTGTGGATTATAAACAGAAGTATTTTGAGTTGCTCAAACAAAAGGAAAGGGCTTTTATTACATAAGAAAATGACTGGGCAGCAGATGGTCTAGATGAGGATGAGGATGTCAGCTATGTCAATCTAGCCCTAATGGCCAAGTCTGATGAAACAGAGACAAGTTCTTCAAGTAATCAGGTAATCACCACTAACCTTGCACATTTATCTAAAGCTGAGTGTAATGATACAATAAATGACATGTCTACAAAATTATATCATTTGCGTGTTACACTTAAGTCCCTCACTAAGGAAAATGCTAAAATCAAAGAAAATAATTTGTTTTTAAGTGAGAGGAATAATGTGCTAGAGTCTCAGTTTATTGAATTTGAAAAATTGAGAATAGAATGTAAGATTGCTAAGGAGGAATTAACTGAGTCCTTGAAGAAAGAAGAAATTTTGAAGAAGCAGCTTGATCGTGAACAAGAGGTGATTAAGGCATGGAAATCATCTAGAGATGTCCATGCTCAAATCACCAAAGTTCAAGGTATTGAGTCCTTCTGTGATGCAGCCTGAAAAAAGAGTAAAGAGAAGCTGGAGTCCAATTTGGTTGAAGGATTGCTAACAAATGTAGACTCGACGGATGATGAGAGTCATCCGTTGGATAATCAAAAAGGTTACCCGTCGAGTGACATAAATCCTCATCCGTCGGCTGTGAGCAAACCTATGAGTAAAGTCAAACTTGCCACGTTAAATGAAAAATATGGATCAGTTTCCAAAAACTTTATTTCAGGAGAATCTAGTCAAGTGAAGAAGGAGAAGAAAGTGAATGTTGGTCATCTGTCCATCAAGCAATTGAATGACAGACTAGAAAAAATTGAGGTTAAAACAGAGGCTAAAAGGAAAAATAATAGAAATGGGAAAGTAGGGATTAAAAAACATAACAACTACACACCTGATAAGTATGCTCCAAGAAAAATATGTGTTAAGTGTGGAAGTGTTAATCATCTGTCTGTTAATTGCAAAACTGTCATGCCTACTTCCATGACTGTACCACCTTCTTTTCCCAACATGAGTACTATGTATTCTATGCCTATGAATGCTATGTCTACACATAATATGAATGCACAATTTGCTAATATGCCATTTACACATAATCCTTATTATGATGCATTTAGTATGCCTCAAATGCCATTTAGCATGCCCTACTGGAATAACAGGTTTGCAAATAGCATGCCATTTCCTGTTAATCAAAATGTGCATGATAATTTTGCTTTAATTAATGGTTTCAAAGGTCCAACTCAGATGACTAAGGATGAATCTGATATCCCCAAGTCAAATGAGATCAAACCTAAGAAACAAAAGAAGAAAGCTAACAAGGCGGGACCCAAGGAAACTTGGGTACCAAAATCAACTTGATTTGATTTTAATGTGTGCAGGGAAACAGAAAGAATATGTTGTACTTGGATAGTGGTTGTTCAAGACACATGACTGGAGATTCTACCCTGCTCATAGAGTTCAAGGAAAGAGCTGGCCCAAGCATTACTTTTGGAGATGACAGCAAGGGTTATACTGTTGGATATGGCTTGATTTCAAAAGACAATGTTATCATTGAGGAGGTTGCCTTAGTGTATGGTCTCAAGCATAATTTGTTGAGTATCAGCCAGCTTTGGGATAAAGGCAATTCAGTAACCTTCAATTCAGAAGCCTATATTTTGACAAACAAGAGGAGCAACAAAGTGGTTCTCACTGGAATGAGAAAAGGAAATGTGTACCTAGCTGACTTCAACTCATCAAATGTAGAATCTGTTACTTATCTTCTCAGTAAAGCAAGTCAAGATGAAAGTTGGCTATGGCACAAGAAGCTATCCCATCTAAACTTCAAGACCATGAATGAGCTTGTAAAGAAAGAACTGGTTAGAATGTATTCCTCAAGTGGAGTTTTCTAAGGATGGACTGTGTGATGCTTGCCAGAAGGGAAAGCAGATCAAAGCATCATTCAGAAAGAAGCTTGATTCAACAATTGAAGAACCTTTACAACTGCTACACATGGATTGTTTGGACCGAACAATGTGTTTTCCATCTCAAGGAAGAGATTTTTCCTAGTAATTTTAGATGATTTCTCAAAGTTCTCTTGGATATATTTCCTTAAGTCTAAAGTTGAGGCTAGTGAAATCATCATCAATCATATAAGGCAAGTCAACAATCATCCTGATTTCAAAGTTAGAAGAATCAGGAGTGACAATGGAACTGAGTTCAAGAATTCTCTTATGAGAGTATTATGTGAAGAGAATGAGATTATGCATGAGTTTTGAGCAGCAAGAACTCCACAATAAAATGGAGTAGTAGAAAGAAAGAACAGATCACTTATTGAAGCTGCAAGGACAATGCTTGAAGAATCAAAGTTACCAACATACTTCTGGGCTGAAGCTGTAAATACTGCATGCTACACTCAGCATATTTCTTTGGTTAATCAAGCAAAATGCATGACTCCATACCAATTGTTCAAGAACAAGAAGCCAAATCTAAATTTTCTTCATGTCTTTGGCTGCAAATGTTATATCTTGAGAAATCAAACTGATCATAATGGGAAATTTGATGCTAAGGCAGATGAAGGAATTTTTATTGGATATGCTGTTG
This sequence comes from Apium graveolens, assembly GCF_009905375.1. Classification (NCBI taxonomy): domain Eukaryota; kingdom Viridiplantae; phylum Streptophyta; class Magnoliopsida; order Apiales; family Apiaceae; genus Apium; species Apium graveolens. The sequence continues at coordinate 243,361,149 of NC_133649.1, read as the reverse complement.
GTAAAGCATACAGAGTCTACAATCTGAGAAGCAACATTGTTATGGAATTGATACATGTTGTGTTTGATGATAAAAAGATTGAAGAACTGCAAGATGGAGATTATCATGAGAGCCTCAAATTTGACAATGTGGAGATGGTTAGTGATGATGAAAGTGATCAAGAAACTACTAATAAGGATAGTGCAGAAAAATCTACGATCAATGAAGCTAATAACTCAATATCCATCGAGTTACAAAATGCTTCATCCGTCGGTAGAAAATCTGCATCATCCATCGGGAGACAATCAGCTTCATCCGTCGGAACTCAAAATTCACTATCCATCGGGTCATTAAATGAAGCTGAAAGTCAGAATAGATCACTTACAGAAAGTTCCCATTTCTCAAATCATAGATTCACAAACTCAGGGGGAGTTTCTAATATTCAAAACTCAATCACACATCAAGACAACAACGAGGCCTCTTCATCTAGAACTAATCTACCTCAACAAAGAAAATGGACAAAGGATCACCCCTTTGAGCTCATCATTGGTGATGTATCTTCTAGAGTTCAAACAAGGAGAGCAACTCAAGAAGAATGTCTATATAGCAATTTCCTATCTAAGGAAGAACCAAAGAAGGTAGATGAAGCTTTGTTGGATCCTGATTGGATTTTAGCTATGCAGGAGGAGCTAAACCAATTTGAAAGGAATAATGTATGGAAGCTGGTACCCAAGCCTAAAGGAAAGAATCCAATAGACACCAAATGGGTATTCAGAAACAAGATGGATGAAAATGGCATAGTAGTCAGGAACAAAGCTAGATTGGTTGCTAAGGGCTATTGTCAACAAGAAGGAATAGATTTTGATGAAACCTTTGCTCCCGTCACAAGACTTGAAGTCATCAGAATCTTCTTAGCCTATGCAGCCCATGCCAATTTCAAGGTCTATCAATTGGATGTCAAGAGTGCCTTTCTAAATGGAGATTTGGAGGAGGAAGTCTATGTCAGTTAGCCTCCTGGTTTTGAAGATCCAAATCTACCTGATCATGTATACTATCTTTTGAAAGCACTCTATGGATTGAAGCAAGCACCTAGAGCCTGGTATGACACTTTGTCAAAGTTTCTTTTAGAGAATCACTTCACTAGAGGTACTGTAGACAAAACTTTATTCTTTAGAAATGTTAATGGCTCTAGCATACTTGTTCAAATTTATGTAGATGACATTATTTTTGGCTCTACAGATGAAAAACTTTGTAAAAAGTTTGCCAAATTGATGCAAAGTAAGTATGAAATGAGCATGACCGGAGAACTAACTTACTTTCTTGGTTTGCAAGTTAAGCAAGTTAGTGATTGAATATTCATTAGTCAAACTAAATACATTTATGATATTTTAAAGAAGTTTGAACTAATGGATTGCACATCTGCAAAAACTCCAGATTGATTGGGGATCGTTTTCTATATCTGATAACCCTAAAGAGGGAAGGCACACAGATATATAAATCATAAAACATGATTTTATAATTTCTCTACAATCCATAACAATTTACACATAACAGTTATTTCTATATATTTAAGTATCCTATCATATTAATCGCATACCAAATAAGCAAAACCATTTAAACAATTATAAAGTTGATGAATTAAGAACAGCTCACCGGAGTCCCTGGTGAATGTTATCCCCTATTTCGACTTCCCGTCATCTTGGGCTCTGCAACTTCAGGCGTCTCAACGGACTATCTACCGTTCCTTGCTTCTTCATCTTTATAATTATTATAATAGTAGATGTTTATTAGGTACTTGATCTATATGAATTTCAGCTTAAATATATATATAAACTGTATGTTATCTTGTTATAGATTGCAGAGGTGAGGTTTTTAGCTTGCCATTAATGTATATAGAAAAGAAATTTGTATAAGAAAACTCAGAGAGAAAACAACTAAGCAATCCAGATTGATTGGGGATCATTTTCTATATCTGATAACCCTTAAGAGGGAAGGCACACAGATATATAAATCATAAAACATGATTTTATAATTTCTCTACAATCCATAACAATTTACACATAACAGTTATTTCTATATATTTAAGTATCCTATCATATTAATCGCATACCAAATAAGCAAAACCATTTAAACAATTATAAAGTTGATGAATCAAGAACAGCTCACCGGAGTCCCTGGTGAATAATATGCCCTATTTCGACTTCCCCGTCATCTTGGGCTCTGCAACTTCAGGCGTCTCAACGGACTATCTACCGTTCCTTGCTTCTTCATCTTTATAATTATTATAATAGTAGATGTTTATTAGGTACTTGATCTATATGAATTTCAGCTTAAATATATATATAAAAATTGTATGTTATCTTGTTATAGATTGCAGATGTGAGGTTTTTAGCTTGCCATTAATGTATATAGAAAAGAAATTTGTATAAGAAAACTCAGAGAGAAAACAACTAAGCAAGTGATGGATTTTTTAAACTGATAAAAACACTGATGATCCTTTTTTTGTTACAATTCTCCTCTTTTATAGAGGGAGAGATTTCTCTTACATGATATGATTTCCCGACATAATATTCCTTTTCTTTCCTTTCTTTCCTTTCATCCCTTCCTTTTTCTTTCTGTCTTCTTTTTCAACATTTGCCACTTTTTCTTTTGTCTTCTTTTTCTTTTCTTCTATCTTCTTTTTTCTTCTGTCTTCTTTTTCTTTTCTTCTGTCTTCTTTTTCAACTTTTGCCACTTTTTCTTCTGTCTTCTTTTTTCTTCTGTCTTCTTTTCTTCTGTCTTATTTTTCAACTTTTGCCACCTTTCTTCTGTGCTTTTATTCTTCCTGCTTTCGCTTTTTATTTCATCCACTCCTTTTGATGCCAGCTGTCTTTTGTCTTTGTCTAGAATTCCATAATTGTTTGGCTGTTTCTATTACAGTCACCAATTTTCATTGGGTCGTAGAATCATATATTACAGTCACCAATTTTCATTGGGCCGTAGAATCATATATTACAGTAACCAATTTTCATTGGGCCGTAGAATCATATATTACAGTCACCAATTTTTATTAGGCCATAGAATCATATATTACAGTCACCAATTTTCATTGGGCCGTAAAAACATTTTCTAATATGTTATGGTCACCAAACTTTATTTGGGCCATAAGATTACTATAATATTACATGTTGAAATAACATGAGTTATTACAATCTTACTCGAAAGGATTAGAACATGCTCATTCCTTTACTAAGGGTTTTAAAACTACTACAGTCTTCTTTCTTTGTCCTGTAATAATATCCTTGAAAAACTCCTTGGTTTTTGGTGCATGATTGTAACTTCCACCTGTTATCCTGTTATGCATACCTGCTAAATCACTTGTATCTGTTTTCAAAACATCATTATTATAATATAATGTTAGTATTTCTTCTACGTCTCCCTTCATACTTGTTCCTAATACACATGCCTTCCTTCCTTTTATAAGATCTTCAAGTTTGGATTTTAGAACTGATAATCCAATTGCTCTTTTATTTGACATCCATTCTTGAAATCCTTCTATTGTGCATGGCATAGGGGACTTGAGACTAGTATTATCGCCTTCTATAGTAGTATTCCTTCCATACTTGAATATCTGACATATTATTATTGGTTTTCCTACAAAGTCGGTACAAGCATCAAATACATGTACTCCATATATTCCTCCTCGTCCATATGATTGCATCATTGCACTAACGCTTTCAACTATTAGTGGTGGAAGTTTTGATATACTTCTTAATGTTTCATCAACCATGATTTTATCAATAAATCCCAACATTAATAAGCTTTCTACCACTTTAGGATCAGCGTCTTCTTTGCAGATATACCTTGGATATTTACTAAACTTTCTAGTTCTGAGGATGGTATTATTGGACTTGTAGTCATAAAATTTTGTTATTCTTTCTAAGGCTTCTATATACTCTTTTGGATATTTAATTCTGTCTGATATAGAAACTTGAGGTTTTGGTTGTTCTGGTTTGGATATTTCTGTTTGGGTAAGGGTTGATATTGTAGGAGTTGTAGCTAGTCTTGATACAAAAGTTTGGGGTGTAATATTTTTGGTAAGCTTTATAGCTCCTTCAAGATTTTTTATAAGGTTATTGACTTCTTGGGTCAAGGTTGCAATTTGTTCATTCTTCCTCTTGATTTCTTCTAGTATCATTTCCATCGGTTGAATATTCTTGTTATCCCTGTCCATTTTCTCTACTAAGAAAATCTGCAAGAATATTTTTAGTACCTGATATATTTTTAATAATAAAATCATAACAAGTAAAGAATGCTTGCCAATTTCTTCTCTTATTTAATTCTGGTAAAGGGTCAATTTTATTGAATATAAATGATCTTACTTGAGTGTTATCTGTTCTTACAACAAATTTTACAGGTAGTAAATGATAATGAAATCTTTTAATTCCTAATTTTACCGCTAATAATTCATTTTCATTAATATGATAATTCTTTTCATTGGGTTTCCAAGTTCCAGCTGCATATCCACATATTAAAGGGTTTTCTTTATCAATATCATCTTTTTCAAAAGCTACTAATACTGCTCCCCATCCTATATCACTAGCATCTGTAAATAATTCTAATTGATCAGTATCTTTGGGTAATCGTAGTTTAGGTAAATTTTCTACCTTTGTTTTTAGTACTCTTATTGCATTTGTATGATCTTCTTTCCACTCAAAAGTTTTATTTTTCTTTATTAAGTCTTGTAGAGGTTTTCTTAATTTTGGTAAGTCTTTTATATAATCTGAAGCGTAATTTACTATTCCTAAGAATTGTTGTACTTCTTTTTTATTTTCTAAAGTTTCTTTAAAATTCTTTATTTTTGTTGATATATGTTCTTGTAACTGAATTACTTCAGAATCTATAATATATCCTAAATATTCTATTTTGTGTTTAAATATTTCTGATTTCTTTTCTGATAATAGGATTCCATGTTTTCTAATAGTCTGAATAAATATATCTAGATGTTTTGAATGATCTGTTAAATTGTCACTAAATATTAATATATCATCTATATATACTAGAATAAAATCATTCATTTCTCTAAATATTTTATCCATTCTTCTTTGGAATATTTGTGGGGTTGTTCTTAATCCAAATGGTAGTACTATCCATTCATAATGTCCTTGTGGAATGCTAAATGTTGTTAAACATCTAGATTCCTTAGTTAATTTTATTTGCCAGTATCCGCTTTTACAATCAAATTTACTAAACCATTTTTTATTACTTATTTTGTTTATTAAATTTCTTTTATATGGTAAAAAATATCCATCAATTATAGTCTTTTTATTTAGTTCTCGATAATCTATTACCATTCTAGCTTTTCCTCTTTTTACTTCATTATGATTTCTTACTAAAAATGTTGGGCTACTATGCGGACTTTTACTTTCTTGTATTAGTCCTAAGTTTAATAGTTTTTTTATTTGAACTTCTAACTCCTTTTGATCTGTTGGACTATATCTTATTGGTCTGTTTCTAATTATATCATTAGGATTTATCAGTTTTATTTCAACGTATATTTTTTCTTTTTCACATAGCTTCATTGGATGTTCTCCAAAATTTATTTCTAAGGCTTTTAAATATTTTTGTTTTAATAGTTCTAAATTAGTTTTTCTTTCTGCTTTAATATTACTTATTTCTATTGATTTTACAGGTACTATTCTTTTTAATACTATCCATTTTTCGTAAAATGTTAACAAACTTATCCTATGTTGTTTTATTATTTGAGTTTTAAAAGAATCTAAAAAGTTATTTCCTAGTAACATTTGTTGTTTCATATTATTTTCTTGGTATATTATAGGTAACCTAAACCTTGTTTTTCCTAATATAAATCTTACATTTTCTGCTATTATATCTATCTGTTTTTTATGGTTATTGAATCATGTTACTATTATTCTATTTTTAGTACGTTTCCATTTATGTTGAGTAAATACTTCTTCTTTATCTAAACAAATTTCTGCTCCGCTATCTATAAATATATTTTGTTTTATATATTTAGTAGGTTTATATTCTACCTGTGCTTCAATATATATAGCTACCATTTTATTATATTCAGGAGTTAAACTTTCATCATTACTATCATTTTCATTTTTATAATTTATTTCTTCTGGTTCTGTTTCACTTATATAGAATACTTCTTCATCATACCAGTTATTATTATCTTCTCTTATGTATTCTAATTTCATTACTAATTCGGTAGTATCTATGTATTTTACTCCTTTTTGTTGTAATTTAGGACACTTATTTGCATAATGTCCTTTTTCATTACAGTTCCCACATTTACAATCTGCTATTTTTGTTTTATTTCTTTTTTTAAACTTTCTCTTATATCTAAATCTCTTTCTATTTTCAGGAGTATTTCTATATTTTTTAAATTTTCTTCTTTTAAAACTTCGATTAAATGGTTTATAAGGTCTATAGGTTTTATTTTGTTTTTTATAATATTCATTTTGATTATTATAATCTGTTTTTCTATATTTCCTATATTTCTTTCTAGTTTTATAATTTTGATTATCACATCTAAATATTATTTTTTTCTCTATGAAATTACGGATTTCTCTTAATCCTTGTTTTTTATCCTTTTTAATTCTCTGTTAAATTCGATATTCCTTACATTTTCGAGTTAAATATGCTCTTAATAATCTAATTCTTTCTCCTAATGTATTTTCCTTAGGTTCTAGATTATTATGTTCTTTAGTTATTTCGGTATTATAAGGTGAAGGTAAATGATCATAATACAGTTGTTGATATACTAAGCTTTCATATATTAAGCTTTCATATACTAAGCTTTCATTAGGTAAAAACTTAGCTTCATAAAAGAATTTAGTAAAACTTATAGTATATTCTGGTAATTTACTAATCCTACAATATTTCATATTATTTAGATACATTGTTATCTCTGATTTTCTTTCTACTGTTATATTTTCTTGAGCTACAAACCATCTTTCTCCTAGAAATTCTCTTTTTAATAATATATCAAATGCGTTTAATGTATCTTTCCAGCTTCTAGCATACGTTCTTACTTGTCCTTTTAATTCATAAATAATATTTTCTAACCAAAATATTGTTTTTCCTACAATTGTTTTTGATATTAGTTCAAAAACATAATCCAGATCTTCTATATTTTTTGAATTCATTAAGGCTATATACATCCCTAAATTCCAATCTTTTATTCTTCTACTTATTTCTTGATCGTCGTAGACATTATCTAAATCTAGAAAATATCCATTTATATTTATTCCTTGGTTTATTGATCCTATAAAATCTTGTACTTCATTTTGTTGTCCTATAGGTATATTTCCTGGCATTTTAATATTATTTTTAGTTATTATATAATCTTCTATTTCTTCTTCTAGGTATGCATCTTCATCCATTATATTATCTGATTCGGTTTCATAATTTGTTTGTTTATGCGAAGTTTCTCTTTCTTCTATATCACTTTCATCGCTTTTTTCTTCATTTTTTATAATTGCATTTACGGTTTTTCCAAGGGCTTCTAATATTTCCTTATTTTCTTTTATAATTATTTCTTTTCCTCATTATCTGATTCTTCTAAGTAATTTAATCCTTCTTCTCCTAGATTACTATCTGATTCACTTGTATTACTACTCTCACCTTGTTCTTTATTCGTTTCTGGATCACTATCGTCGGACTTAATAATTTCCTTTCCTTGTAATTCTATCTTTAATTGATTAATCTCATTTTTTAAATTATCTATTTCTTTTAATACATTTATTACTTCTAACTTTGTTTCTTTTAATTCTTTCTTTTGGGTTTTATATTTTTTTTTATAAAATTTATATTTATTTAACCATTCTATATTGGTTTTAGTTTTAATTTAGCATTTTCTTTTCTTAATTCTTCTAATTCATCTTTTCTTATTTCTTGTTTTATAGGTTCATATTTTTGTCTTTCTTTTTCCATTAACTCTTTTCCATGTTTTTAAGAAATGTTATAGCACTATGTTCTGTTATAGACATTTTTCTAGAATTTTCCTGATTTATGAAGTTCTGCTAAACCATTTATTGCTCTCTTAACCCCTATAGTCATTTTAGGTTTCGATTTGCTTATATCCATTAATATAGGTTCTTTAGTTCTTCCTATTACTGTTATAGGTACTATTTCTGGTTCTTCTGTTTCGTCTTTAATTATTTTCTTTTCTTTATTTTGTTCTAAACTATTTTGTATAATGGTTAACTTATCTAATATTTGTTTAAAGATTGGGATTTCTGACATATTCCATAACGCTTTTATTTCTTCCTTAATTATTTTTCTAATAATTTCTTGATTTTCTTCCATCTTTTTCAATATAGCGTTTAAACTTTCTTTTATAAATATTTCGTTCCAAATATCTTTTATTTGGTTTTCAGTATTATTCATATTTATAAACTCGTTTTCTCCATTCTCCTTCAATTATCCATGTTTTTCTTTTCTTACCTTTTATTTTCTCTAATTCTTTTACTTCTTCCTCTAGTTTTTCTTTTTCTTTTAAGTATTGTAGTTCTTTTTCTTGAGACATAATTAATGTTTCTTTTATTATCTTATTAATAGTTTCCATTTCATCTCTCTTCTCGTTTATCTCCTTTTCAGGGTTCATATTATGTCTATAAATCTTAATTTATTCTCATCATTTATTTCTATTCCTTCATTCGTTATATTATATTTTATTTCATTTAAGAAATTCATTCTTGATAATAGTTGATAACTAACGTCATTTTCTATCACTCCTAGACTTATATTATATTCTAAGTCTAAAATTTTTAATCTTAATTTTATACCTTTTGTTATTATTGTTTCTCTCGAACTATTTGGTTCAGTTATTATTTGAGGTTCTATTTCCTCACATTTGTTTGAGTCAACTTCAGTTATATGTATTTGACTTTTTGTTGCTCCAGTATTTATTTCTGTTATGACTTCTTTGGCAAATATTCCATTAAATATTATTATTTTAATTCTTAATTTATCTGATTCATAACACGGTAATTTTATTAAATCTAATTTTCTACTAGTCATACTCATTGATCTAACTAATTTTATAGGGTTTTGTTCTCTTCTAAAACTTAATCTAGAACCTTCCAATATTGGTTTAATTCTTTGTGTTGGAATTATTTCTCTATTACTAAAGTCTATTGTAAATTCTTCTGGGATTGTTATTTGAGATTCTTATTTATGTTCAATTTTTTCTAATATATCATTATATAATTTTGGTACTATTATTCCTAATTCCGTTTGTTTCTTTACATGATGGTTTCCGGTCATAGCATATACTATTTTAGTTTCTATACTAATTACTTTACTTCCCTTTTGCATTTTTATTCCATCTAATTTATAATATAATGTTAAAGATCTTTCTTTATTTTCATCTCTTAATGATATGCTAAAATCAGGTTGTATTATAAATTTTAATTTATGATATATTAAGTTTCCTTTTACGACTGCTATTAATGAATCTTGTATATTTCCTATTATTCTATCGTCTAGTACATATATGTGTATAAGAGTATCAATATTTTTCTGAAAATATGCTTTTATTGTAAATTCTATTACTCCAAAATAAATACTTTTTAGTTTATTTGCTTCTTTTTGTTTTAATTTAGATAGTTCTCTTTTTATCAAACCATCTGTTATTAAATTTATTTTTGCTTTTCCATTTATCGTATCTATGTCTATTACATTTTCATGTTTTTGAGCTATATATCTAACTTCTTTATTTCTTTCAAAATATGATGTTTTGAATATCTTTTTTATTGTTAGTTCTTCTGTTTCACTTTGGATTTGATTATATATATCTGGTTTAAAACTTAGAGTTTGTGATGTTCCTTCTTCGTATTCATCCATTTGATAATATACATCTTGTTTTTCACTTGATTTTTCTAATGACATATTTTCAAACTGTATTATTATCCAGTTATATTACTTGATAAAATTATTCTTCTAAGTCCTTGTATTCTTAGTTTATTATTTCTAAATGTTATTATCATATTTCCAAGTTGTTGATAACATCTTATTATTTCATCCCTATTTTCTCTTGTCCATTCAATTTCATTTTTTCTTTCTTGCAATTCATCTAGTTCTATTTCTAGTTTTTCTTGATTTTTTATTAATTCTTTTATTTTTCTATTATTTCTAGTTATTGCATTTGGATCTATCCAATTCATTTTTTAATTTTTTGCCTTAAATCATTTATTAATTTATATTGTTCAGTTAATACTTCTTTTAAGTCTTTTATTTGAATTTCTAAATTAGTTTCTTTAATAAATTTTTCTCGTTTTATTAAAAGATTTTCTTCTTCCAGTCTTCTAATTTTTTCATCTCTCTCTTCCAACATTGTTCGTAACCTAGCTATAATATCTAATTTTTCATTTATTATTTGCATACTTATTTTACAACTTTCAATATGTTGATTTATATCTTTATTAAAAGTAAAGTTTTTATCTGCTATCATTTTAATACTTTCTAACTTAAAATCTTCCATAAATCAAATATTTATTTATTTTATTTATATAAATATATTAACTGTCTATATAGATTTTTCTTACACATTTGTTTTGTTTCTTTATTTTCTACTATAAAATAATTTAGTAGATTTGCTATTATTTTAGACTTATAACTTTTATTATTATCTCTTAGTATTTTTGCTGGAGGTCTCATTTATTTTTTATATTTTAATATTGATATTTCGTTTTTTACTATTCATATTCATAATTACTATTCAATTTTCACTATTCATCGGTTACTATTCATTGGTTACTATTCATTCCGAAATTTTGAACTTTACTACTATTTGCTACAGTAATTTATTGTTCATCTTCTCGGCCTATTTTCTAGCTCTGATACCAGATTGATTGGGGATCGTTTTCTATATCTGATAACCCTAAAGAGGGAAGGCACACAGATATATAAATCATAAAACATGATTTTATAATTTCTCTACAATCCATAACAATTTACACATAATAGTTATTTCTATATATTTAAGTATCCTATATTTCAAGTTATAGAGGCATGGTTGGCTCACTTCTATACTTAACAGCTAGTAGGCCAAATGTAATGTTTGCTACATGTCTTTGTGCTAGATTTCAGGCTGATCCTAGAGAATCTCATTTAATTGCTATTAAGAGAATTTTCAGATATCTCAAAGGTACACCAAAACTTGGCATTTGGTACCCTAGAGATTCTGGTTTTGATCTAACTGGTTATTCAGATGCAGATTATGCAGGTTGTAGAATTGATAGAAAAAGTACAACAGGAACCTGTCAATTTCTAAGAAACAAGCTGGTGTCCTGGTTCAGTAAAAAGCAAAATTCAGTTTCTACTTCTACAGCTGAAGCTGAATATATTGTTGTTGGCAGTTGCTGTGCACAGATTTTGTGGATAAAAAACCAATTGCTAGACTATGGTCTGCAAGTGAAAAGAATTCCTATTTTTTGTAATAACACAAGTGCAATTGCCATCACTGAGAATCCAGTACAGCATTCAAGAACAAAGTACATAGACATCATGTACCACTTCATAAGGGAACATGTAATGAATGGTACTGTGGAACTACATTTTGTTCCAAGTGAAAAACAGCTTGCAGATATATTTACCAAGCCATTGGATGAATCCACCTTTTCAAGGTTGGTAAGTGAGTTAGGTATGCTTAATTATTCTTGAATCTTTTCAGATATTTTGCAAGTTGTAATGCACCCAGAAAATTAATTGAGTTTTCAATGATGGATGAAATTTTGGCTAAGTCAAAATTTACATCCCGACGGATGATCATTATCCATCGAGTTTGATCATCCGTCAGAATACAATTTGTTAATAAAATCAATTATTTTTCTGGAACATTTTATATCTCGACGGATAACTAATTTATCCTCATCCGTCGAATTGTCTCATTCCTAGCCATTGATTTTCTGAACATTATCCATCGAGTATACTTACAGTTTGTAAGCATAACACGACAGATAAGTGATGGAATTTTTACAGTTTATTTTTAAACGTCTATTTTGGGCAATTTTTATTGGTCACTTTATTTTACTTTATTATTTTTGACAGTTTTTTTAAGATAGTATAAAAGGAAAATTCATTTTCATTTCTTTTCTTTTATCACTCTCAATTCATCTGTCTAACTTCTTTCTTTCTCAAAAGCAATTATCCTCTTTCTCTCTGCAAATTTTACTCTCTAACAATGGCACCAGTCGTCAAAATCATGTCTCAAACTTGCTTTATCTATGAGAAGAACAATTTCACGGCTCAGTGAACAAAGGGATTCAACAGTCTGGCGACTACCACAAAATGATGGATTTTGTGCAAGGCTGTAAACTCAAATATGCCATGTTGGAGTCTCCAACTATCTATTGTGAGGTTGTGGAGGAAATATGGACGACTGCAATGTACAACTCAACTGACAAGACCATCACTTTCACTATTAAAGGTAAGGAACTATGTGTTAATAGTGACATTGTTAAATCATGCTTTAAGATTCCTGATAATACTCTCACTACTCCACACACAGACACTGATATTGTTAACATGTTAAACTTCATGGGTTATGCACTCACCATCTCTAAATTAAGTGAAATTAGGAGATTGGGTCTTAGGAAAGAATGGAGTTATCTGTGTGATGTAGTTACTAAAGTATTTTCTGGTAAAATTAGCAATTTTAATTCTGTCAATATCTCCATGCTCAACATGCTTTACATGCTAGTAACTGATAAATACTTCAATTTTAGTGACCTAGTCTTGTTTGAGTTGGGGTTTAAGTTAGGGGAGCTTAATAAGAGGGGTAAGAATGTTTATTATGCTAGATTTTTAATGATGCTTGCTACCACCTCTCTGAGGATATTGTGCTTGAGAACCCAACCAACAAGTTAGATTGTTGAGTTCAAGAAAGGAGAATTATTAAAGATCTTAAGAGAGCAGATCACCACAAAGAGGTGCCACTCTTCTACTTTCCAGTAATGGAGGCACCTCAGGTAAGTGAGGTAATTTCAACTGTCTCTTCTCTTCCAACCTCAACCATTTCTTTGCCTTCTAGAGTAGCAGTGGCATCTGTGTCAATGACCAGACAGATGCCTACCCAAGCTACCAAAACCAAAGTTTCAAAATCAAAGACAAAGAAAGTCCCCTCTGGTATCTCTCAAAAGTTGCCAGTTGTAAAATCCACTAAACACAAAGAGGGGAGCGTGAAAGGAAAAGACAGGTGAGAGACAGGGTGAAAATCAAAGAAGCCCTAAGGATAAGGTTGGTGAGCATAGTATACCCAAACCAAGCTACACCACAGTTTCCCAACAAACTGTGGTTGTTAATAAGGATAAAAGCTCAATTCTAGTTTCATCCTCCCAAAAGGATGTAACTATTGAAACAAGCTCTCAACCAGGAGCACAGAACAAAAGGGGTAGGGACACAAGTTCACCACAAACCTACACAAGAAAGAAGAAATCTAAAACCCTTGGGGATGCACAGGGTACACACATTGTGCAAACTGGAGCTAAAGACCCAGTCACTGCACCATCTCAAAGTCAAATTGATGTGGCTCCAACAAATGAGGAGTCATAGCCAAAATCTGTACAAATTGAAACACCTCAAACACCAAATTCTCCCACACACTCTTTGGATGTTGACATGATTCAAAAATCACAACCATATTCTCCATCTTTAACTCTGTTGGAGAAGCCAAAAATCCATGCAAGTGAGCATCATCTTCTAGATGATTTGTTGGCTCATTTACCATTTCTTTCTGAAGCTGTTGAGACATCTGTGCCAAAATTTTCATCAATCTGCACAGGTCCAAAATAGTTTTCACTCCAAACTCATTCATTTCTACTCACTCGATGGATATTGTTCATCCGTCGAGTAGTGATTGTATCCCGACGGATGTGCCTAACAGCAGTCATCCATCGGAATAGTCAAATTACTAAACCGATGGATATTTCTCATCCGTCGGGTGTCTCTGCACAACTCCAAAGTTCAACTATAGTTACAAATATAGATGACTTTGTAATTGTGCAATCACTATTAGGATTGAGGGAAGTTAGTGACATGAGTGAGAGTCTGGGTTGCTCCCAGGAAAAAGGAGAGAAAAAGAGTGATCCAATGCAGTCCATTTCTTTAGGACTGGCAAAAGTAAGTGTGAGGAGTCCCACCTTAGATGGTGAAGGTGAGGGTGTGAGGGTGGGGATCTAAGGTGAGACCTTGATGCAAGAAAAGAGAGATAATGAGAGAAATGCAGGTCCAGGAGATATAAGGGTGGGTGTCTTTGGAAGTGAGTTAATGAATGTCCAGGATGCTAACAGGGAGGAACTATTTTAGCAAAGTCCAACTGTTGTAGATTCCACCTCCTTGGATGCTGAGGCATTTACTCACCCTGTTCCAGCATATCAACTTCTAGCTGGACAGGGCAATGACAATTCAGAAAGGATGCTAAACTTGGTGCACACCACACAGTCCAGCAAAGAGCTAAGGATGTCATCACTGCTTTACCTTCAACAGCTGGTGATGTTGATTATGAGACTGGTGGCTCAGAGGAATTTTTTGGAGGTGAGGGTGGAGATAGTGAAGAAGAGCCATTGGACATAGGGGGAGAAGTAGGCCCTAGTTCAAGATCAGGCATGCCATCTTGGGAATTTTCAAAGCAGTGTGATGAACATTATTTCAAGACCACTCTCATCCAACTTATCAGCAAAACACAGTCTGCACTTCAATAAACCACAAATGCTAGCACCAAGAAGCTTCTGCAAGCACATCTTGCATCTCTCCAACTACAGCAAATATCAGGCTACCAACAAAGTCAAAATGTCTCCCTCATCAAAAATGAAGTTGATCAACTCAAGAAAGACATGTCTGACAAGTTGGAAGCTAGACTTTTAGAGACAACAATGATAGACATCAAAAGACAGCTCAGGAAAAACTCTGATCTTGCAACCAAGGTGGATTCCTTGGACAAAAGAATGATTGATATGGAAGCTTCTCTTACAGCAATCCATCTACACCAAGCTCAACAAATAGACTTGCTTCAGAAACTAGTGGCTGCACAGACCTCCTCCTCTACTTAGCTTGATGATAACAAAAAGGGGGAGAAAGAGAGCTCTAAGAGTGAGGGGGAGCAAAAAGTGCTCAACATTCAAGTGAGTAAAGCAATTGTGCCAACAATTGCTTTCACAAAGCCATCAGCTAAAGATAGAATTGATCTAATAAATGAAGCAGCAGTCACTTTGAGAGTAGCTGAAAAGAAGCAGTTAAGTCCAATAAACTAGGAGAAAATTGATGAGGATATTTAAAAGAAATTTGGTCTAGCAAAAAAGCCAGAAAAATCAGCCATTCATCGCTCTCAAGTCAAGAAAATTTCTGTGAATTATATGAGCATGAACTATCTGGAAAGAGGCCAGACATCCTGCATCAAATCTCCAAAGGCGGATCTAATCATGAAGCCAAAGGTGAACTACCCAAAATCTTCACTAAAGAACCCTTTGGACACAGTGTATGAGACACCAAAGCCTGATGAGAAGAAACTGTTGTCAAGATCTATTGCATTCTACAAGGATCCAGTTGTTTCAGCATTGAAAAGAAGAATTGCCAAGGTTTTCAGAAATGGTAAGGAAATTGTGTGGTGGCTGGACACCCTCAATTTGTTGAAGCAAAAAAGGAAGAAAATGCAAGATTGAAGCAAGAAAAGAAGCAAGCTGCTCTAGATGCTAAAAAGCTCAAACAAAAAAGGAGCAAGCTGCTATCTTGGCCAAGTTACAAGCCGTGAAACCTACACAACAAATTCCTAAACAACCATCTGAAACCACTGGATCTAAGGATTCGAAAATGCAAGAAGAATCACAGAAGAAAATAAGGTTTAGATATAAACTTCACTCCAAGAGAAAAGTGAACTTTGATGAAGAAGGATTGGAAGATCAGTTTCCCAAAAATCTACTTCTATAACAACTCAAACATCCATGCCCTCTGTGGCAAATGAAGAATTCAAGATAGATCAAACCAAGAATTTCCATGGTGAACCTATCATTCCAAAGGATGAGCCAATATACTTGGATAGTCTACCAATTCCTGAACTCAATCTACCTCATTTCATGAAGCCAAAGAAGACAAAAACCAGAGCAGTCAGGAAAGTGAAGCCCTCAACTCTCAGATCCAAGTCCCTAACCAAAGCTCAAACCAAGGTCAACAAGAGGAGTATTAGAGCCAAATATTCACTCCCAAAGACTTTAAATATTCCTCACACAGGGAGTAGAGTGCATCTAAGGCCCTACTAGCTGATGGAATTCATGGATGATAAGGGAGTTAGAAGATTCTTCAGATTAGAGGACCAGTTGAGCATCTCTAGCAATGAGACTCTTCTAGAAATGCAAGGAATGCTAGATCTTTCAGAATCTGATGAACTTGAATTCCACAAACAACTCCAAAATCAGATAGAAGAAAACAACAGGAGGCTTGGGAAGAAATCCAGAAAATCAAGGAAATAGATCAATCTGCTCAGACTAGAGGAGCACCTTGAAAATGATTGTGAGCAAATCTTTGTACACTTTGTCTTGTAAATTTTCAGTAAATCATGCAGCACTTTTTAGTTTTATCTACTACTTTTTAAATCTGTATTTTTAGAGTGTTTTGTTATCATCAAGTTTCTCTTAATTTATGGCTACAATTCTAGTAGACATAAATTGGGGGAGATTGTTAGGAATATGTTGTGAACTTGATGATTACATTAACAAAACACCTTAGTAGATTCAACTTAGTGAAAAATGTAGCACTCGATGGATGATCAGATATAGTCCCGACGGATGACTCAATATAGTCCTGACGGATGATGATTTGACATCCATCGAGTGAGTAGTTTATGTAACAATAAGTCATGTAGCACATTTCTGCAAACACCTTTGTATAGATTCTGTAGTTGCATATAAGTCATGTTGACTTTAATTAGATGTGCAGAATAGGTTGATTAATTATAAATATAAGATGTCTTGTAATTCTGCATAAATGAAATGAAGTCAAGTGTCAAATAGCTACCCGACGGATGATCAAAAAGGCAACCCGACGGATGATCAAAAAGGCAACCCGACGGATGATAATCATGTACCCAACGGATGATCAATTCAAACATCTGTTGACAGTGACAACACTGTCATATGCGTCGAGTGTTTGTAAAAGGAATGTGGCAGCCTATTCAGCTTGGTTTTTGAGAACAAAGAAGCATTACCATTTCCATGTTATTATGAAGATATTCAAAGATGCTGGAATAGAGTAGTGAAGCTGCATGGTATTAGACTTGATAGGTTTTGTTTTATTATCTTGTCTTATTACTATGTAATCTTGGTGATATATAAACTAAGAGTAGCAAGTAGAACAACTACAAGATTAAGCAAATACATTCTTAGAGAAATAATTGTAAGTTGTATCCTGTAGCATTTCTCTGTAAGTTTAGTTGTTCATATTTCTAAGCAGCTGTGAGCTATTCAAGCTTCATAGGGTTCTCTTGATATATATATATATATATATATATATATATATATATATCTGGTGGATACATTCAAATCCATCGTAAAGTTTTTGAAGACTTATGTTTTAATTACTTGTGTTTTGATTTATCTAACTCTTCATTCCGCACTTTGTAAATCAAACACTTATATATTATTAAGTGAGAACCATTTTTCATTAATCTCAAAAATTAGCCAGAATTACATTCAACCCCCCCTTCTGTAATTCTTGTTGTATTGTTAGGGACTAATAGTCTTCTTCTTGCATAGAAGAACGGATGAGAGGAGGGCGAGAGCTGAGCCCGCACGGCCAGAGTGGGCTCGGCGGTCAGCCTCCATTCGAAAGCCTGTTATCCCCGGCGTACCTTTGATCCGTTGAGCGAGAGCCTCTACCTTTATCTATGTCAGAATCGACTAAACGGAACGACTCTAGAACTGGCATCAATAGTTGATCCTTCAAGTATTGCTTCCGTGGGCCTTCTTATGTCAGGTTATGGAATTAGCACGACCGGGCGATCAAATTCTTGGACTACTCTTAGTTTTTTAATGAATAGTATAGCATGGTTGGGACAGAGGGAGTATCAATTTAGACCATTCCCACTGTTTGAAAAGTCATATGCAATCAAATAGCTTATAGGTTATAACAACGATATAGTAAAGCATTAACAAAAATATATACATGAAACAAAATTGTATGAAGACAAATCACCTACCTATGATATTAAAAGACCATCATCTCATCCCCCCACGTATTCTTACTTTTCTGGAAATATAATTTATATACATGAGTATATGTTAAATTAATCATACATATAAAAACATACGTTTGATAATACTCTATTAAGAAGTTAAGGACTCTCGGTCACTTCCTCTGTAAATCTGTAAAATTAAACACAAACAACACCTCGAAATACAGAAGTAATCAATATAAACACATATATGATCAATATAACAAAAAATCAATACATATATATAATCTATGGATCATACAGAAAATAGTAAAAATTAAGTTTAAAACTTTAGAATAAGCGAGATAGATATGTACTCTTGAGAAGAAAGTCTAGTGAAATTCCTTCTCGTTTCAAATATAGAGAATCAACATACAACTGTCAATCAAATAAAGTAATTATATTTATACAATTGTGGTTGGAATTTAATCTTAAAGGTGAATTAATTAGTGTTTATTATAGCGTTACACAAAGAATTTTATATTCTCCTTCTTAACCATGCATACACTTCCTTTTCCTTGATGCTTGATAGTTAGTTTTTCTTGTGATTGCATCATCGAAAAACAATCTGCAAATGGCATATGAAAATATTTAAGTAGGCTACTATATATGTGAAAATTAACCAATAAACATCTAAAATATGTAGAGAATATAAAAATACATGTTCCTGACTACCACATAAAATCGAAGAAGCAAATCATGTGCAAATCCAATTTATCACCGATTTTGAAAAAAACTTGTGTATTAATGAAATTTATCAAATAATTCGTGTGCAAACATAAAAATATACAACTTGTATAATAAACACATACCTTGAATCGTGATTATGTAAACTGTCACATAATTAATCAACATTCTACCCAAATCAAAACAAATATATGTAAAAAAAATAATTTTACAAACATGTAATAATCCCAATTTTTGGAAAATTTTGAAACTCTGATGAATAGTAACTTTGCTGATTGTGCTGATTGAGTAAAATTATCAGACCACCCTATATAGGAGTACGGTTATGGAAATTATGAGATTGTATTAGTATTCCATAAAGTAAGTGAGTGTATGTAAAGGTCGTCAGAATTCGAATTCAGACACTTTAATTTTTCCCGAAAATCCACCAGATACCGAAGAAAATAAGTATAAGGTAACATGATTAAAAGGAATTAAATTCAAGGATATAACAGAGGATCATTAAAGGAATATAAGATATTAAGAAAGGTTTAGGGAAGCCCAAGTAATAAGATCCCGGATATGATCCCTCAAACGATCAATGAGAACGAGAGTTAAGCGAATCGTAAAACAAATAAGCGATCAAGGGACTAACCAGCCAATTAGGCACTAATAAAAAGGGTTAGTGGAGTATGACTTCATCAAACCACAAGGAATTGACACATGGCAAGGAAATGATGCAAGCATGATGATGTAAGCATTTGGAAAAGATATTTAGGCAAGATTCATTATGGACCAAGTATTTTAACCAACTAATTAACCTAGGTTAAGAGATGACCAAGCAAGCTAGCATATAAAGAGGAAGTAACCAAGCAAGCAAATATTTTCTTCTCCCCCCCCCCCATTTGAAGCTCTCGTCCCTTCCATGAAAAACAAGAAATAGAAATTCAAAACCTTAGCTCCACTCAAGCTTAAATCTCAAGGTTAGTTTCTATGGATTCTACATTTCATGACTTAGATATGGTATGATTTTGATCCCTTGATTCCAAGGATAACATAACTTATTAATTAACCAAAATTTAGGGTGAAAAGTGTTTTAAAAATCTTAACTTTGTGTTCTTGATTTCTTTTGCAAGATCAAGGTATTATAAGGTTAGATCAAGGTTCTTTGAGGCTCCCTAGAAACTTTCCACCCTACAATCAAGGTATAAAGCTTCTAAACCTTTAGTAATAAGTTTGTTTTCTTGAGTTTTGTGATGGTTTGGATGGATGAGTAGTAATTGGAATGATAAACATGATTTGAACTTTGTTTGATTAAGTAGTTTAGTGGATTTTGTAGATAGCATGATATTGGATTGGATTGAAATTATTGAGCTCATTTTGACAAAAATCAGTAGCCTAGGTATGGATCTTGAGTTGTTGATAATTTGTAGTTGGATTGGTATGGTTTAGATTGGTAATATTTGGGAATCATGTAAACATAGCCGTCGTAATGCCCATTTTCCTATAGACTGTTTTGTGCTTAACTTTCGGAACAGAATACCAACTTTTATGAACTCACCACTTCCTTGAGTAGATATTTTATGATTTAATATTCATTTTGATATGTGGTTTGCTTTGATCCAATTTACTTTGAGACCGTGTTTAAGGCCCTTAAAAGACTAATCGGGTTACGAAACACAAAATTCTTGTTTTCATTGTGGTAGTAGTTGGCATTCGATTTATACTTGTAGTTCTTATCACAAGTTGTATCACAATTACTATAAACCTTTACCTAAGTTTAATAAAGTTGCTTGTGTGATTAATTATGTTGGTTTTACTAAACTTACTTCTGACAAGACAAATCCTGACAAAGGAAAGACTGTCAAAAGTACTCATGACACACAAAGACTTAAGTTGTCCAAAAAGAGGATCCAACAAGTGTGGGTCCTTAAAAATCCTTCTAATTAATTATTCTTCTGATTGCAGGGTAACAAGAAAAATACACTTGTCTTGGATAGTGGATGTTCAGGACACATGACTGGAAATAAATCCCTACTGTAAGAATTTGAGAAGAAGGCTGGCCCAGATGTATCTTATGGTGATGGAAATGTAGGACATACTCTGGGATATGGCAACTTGATAATTGGAAAGGTAAAAATAGAGAATGTAGCTCTGGTGGAAGGACTGAAGCATAATCTTCTGAGCATCAGTCAAATCACTGGCAGAGGTTATCATGTTGTATTCAATGACTCACACTGTGAAGTTGTTCATAACAAGTCAAAGAAAATTGACTTGACAGGATACAGACGTGGTAATATTTATGAATCAAGGCTACATAAAAGTCTTGAAAAGGAAGCTACTTGACTTATCTCTAAAGCATCAGTAGATGAGAGCTGAAACTGGCATAAGAAGCTCTCACATCTCAATTTCAACTCAATCAATGAACTTGCCAAGAAGGAGCTTGTAAGAGGATTGCCAAACATGCTATACTCAAGTGATGGTCTTTGTGATGCTTGCCAAAAGTCTAAACAAAGAAGAGTATCTTTCAAAAGCAAAACATAATTCTCTATCTCTGAGCCATATCACATGCTGCACCTGGACCTTTTTGGACTAGTGAACATAATGTCCATCAACAAGAAGAGGTATACACTTGTAATTGTTGATGATTTCACTAGATATTCATTGGTTTATTTTCTACACAGAAAGGATGAAACTCCAGAAATTCTTATGGACCGCATAAGGCAAATTGAAAATGGATCTACTCACAAAGTGAAAATCCTGAGAAGTGATAATGGCACTGATTCAAGAACTCGAAGATGGATGAATTCTGTAAGTACAAAGGCATAGAACAACAATTCTCAGCTCCTGGTACACCTCAGCAAAATGGTGTTGCTGAGAGGAAGAACAAAACCTTAATTGAAGCTGGCAGAACTCTGCTAGAAGAAGAAAAACTACCCACTTACTTCTGGGCTGAAGCAGTAAACACAACATGTTATACTCAGAATGTCACTCTGATAAATAGACATGGTGTTACTCCTTATCAAATGTTAAAAGAAAACAAGCCCAGTCTCAAACATCTTCATGTATTTGGATGTAAGTACTTTGTTTTGAGAACTCATATTGATCAGCTTGGAAAGTTTGAATCAAAGGCTGATGAAGGAATTTTTGTTGGATACTCACCATCAAAAGCTTACAGAGTGTTCAATCTAAGAACACTCACTGTAGTAGTCTCCATCAATGTATCTTTTGATGATAAGAAGATGCCTGGTTTTGAAGAAGACACACATGAAAGTTTAATCTTCGCAAATGAAAAAGCATTGTTGGAATCTGGATCAAACTCTAATGAACTGTCAAATCCTGATGATCCAAATCCTAACACTCCTTCAGATTCTGAAGATAATCATTGTGCTAATCAGCCTGCACATGTTGAGGGGGAGCAACAGCAAAGGCCAGCTGATGATACTAACACTGAAGAATCATCTCAAAGTTCTTCTCAATCTAATGCTAATTTAACATCAGAAGGATATGAGTCAAGTCCCAATAATTCATCAGGAAATAACCCAACAGATTCAGGGGGAGCCTCAAATGTATTTGATGAGGCGTACAATTCAGGGGGAGCATCTAATTCTAGAAGGATACTTCCCAGTGCCATAAAATAGACTAAGGATCATACTTCTGATCTGATCATTGAAAATCCTGACGATGGTGTAAAGACAAGAAGTGTAACACAGAATGAATGTTTATATCATAATCTACTTTCAAAAGAAGAGCCAAAGAAAGTAGAAGATGCACTCAAGGGTGTAGATTGGGTCATGGCTATGCAAGAAGAATTGAATGAGTTTGAAAGAAATGAAGTATGGAAGCTGGTTCCTAGACCTAAGAACAGGTCAATTGTGGGCACAAAGTGGGTCTTTAGAAATAAGACTGACTCTGATGGAACAATCATCAGAAACAAGGCAAGATTGGTGGCAAAATGATATTCTCAACAGGAAGGTATTGACTATGATGAGACATTTGCTCTTGTTGCTAAGTTGGAAGCAATCAGAATCTTCTTGGCATATGCTGCTCACAAGAAGTTCAAAGTCTTCCATATGGATGTCAAGAGTGCATTTCTCAATGGAGAACTTGAAGAAGAAGTCTATGTTGAACAACCACCAGGATTTGTGGATCCTAAACATCCTGATTATGTTTACAGACTAGATAAATCACTCTATGGACTGAAGCAAGCACCTAGAGCATGGTATGAAACCCTTGCTCAGTTTCTACTTGAAAGTGGATTCAAAAGAGGTACAATAGATAAAACCCTGTTTTATCTGAATAAAGGTAAAGATTTGCTTTTAGTTCAAATTTATATTGATGATATCATTTTTTGATCAACTAATTAAACAATGTGTAATAAGTTTTCAAAGTTGATGCAATCAAGATATTAAATGAGTATGATGGGAGAGATGAGTTACTTCCTAGGCTTGAAAATTAAACAAACTGATAATGGCATCTACATCAATCAGTCCAAGTACACAAGAAATATATTGACGAGGTTTAATATGCAAGAAAGTGCAACTGCAAGTACTCTTATGGCAACTGCTACAAAACTTGATCCAAATAAAGGTATAGAAGTTGATGTGACAACCTACAGAGGTATGATTGGATCTCTGTTATATCTAACTGCTAGCAGGCCAGACATTATGTTTGCCACTTGTTTGTGTGCAAGATTTCAGGAAAATCCAAGGGAGCCACATCTTATTGCAGTAAAGAGAATTTTCAGATACCTTAAGGGTACTTTTTCTGTTGGACTTTGGTATGCAAGAGAAGCTGATTTTGCATTATGTGGTTATTCAGATGCTAATTTTGCTGGATGCAAAATAGACAGGAAAAGTACTTCAGGAAGCTGTCAGTTCTTGGGAGGCAGATTAGTCTCATGGTTCAGCAAGAAGCATAAATCTATTTCTACTTCAACTGTTGCGGCTGAATACATTGCAGCTGGGAGTTGCTGTGCTCAGTTGTTGTGGATGAGAAATCAGCTCATGGACTGTGGATTATCATTCTAAAAAATTCCTATTTATTGTGATAATCAAAGTGCTATTGCTATGACAGGAAATCCGGTGCAACACTCTCTTACAAAGCACCTCAGTATCAGATATCACTTCATAAGAGAGCATGTCATGGAAGGAACCATAGAGCCTTCATTTTGTTCCTACTGAACAGCAATTGGCTGATATTTTCACAAATCCATTACCTGAAGCAACATTTACAAAGCTTGTGAATGAACTTGGTATGGTTAATTGGGACAAGTAAATTTTTATTTTATCTATTTGATCAAATCCTGATGTATATTGACCAAATCCTGATATGTCCTAAATGTTGTGATTTTTAGTTGTTAAGCCAAAAATATTTGATGTATTCTATTTTTATATGCATGAATAATTAAGTGAATTTATTTGCTAATTATGCATGTTCGAATAAATATATCACTGCCATCATTACACATCGGTCTGGGGAGACACGCCTTAAAAAGAAATCTTTTGGTTAATTCATTAAGTTAACTCTTCAGTCTCTTAGTCTCTTGATATTCTCTTGGTTATTTAAATGACTGCTCATCCTTCAGTAAAAATGCATCCTTTCATTTCACTCAACCAATGGCAAACCCCAGCTAGTTTTACTTCTATGGCACAAGTACTGTGACCATTTTTCAAAATGGAATCCAGACTTCCTATCCTATTAACAATATTCCATACAACATCTGGATTAAACTTCCAGACAACATCAAAAATGATCTTTTGTTTTTCGAAAGAAAATTTCATCTCCACAATCTTAAACATCAGGAGAAAATCATTTGTCTTGATGTTCTCTTTGTTGAAAGTAGAAAGAAAAAGTAAACATCATTCATCCGTATCTCTTCACTATCAGCTTTGTCAGGCTTCTTAGACCAAGGGTATTGATGTTCACCATCTTAGACTAGGATTATATTGTAATCTTTTGCATGTAATCTACAAATTTCATAAAATGTACTCTTTTGATATTTTAATAAAATTTCTTTTAATTGCAAGATTTAGTCTTTGTTTATCTTGTATTATGTGCATGTGAATGTTCTCATTCAAGCCTGTTAATCTTTACTTTATCTACTTGAACTGTATTTCTTGATGAATGTTTTGATTAAAATTGTGGTTACTAATAATTTGTGATGATTTGACAAACAAATGTTGAATTTGAATCGACATATCCTGAGTTAGTCAAATCCTGACAGAACAAAGGTTTCAAATCTTGATGACTGGTCAGCACGTTCTAATTCAGATTATTAGTGTTAATCAATCTCTGAGTAAGTTTTATTGTTGCAATTAAGTGTCCCGCTTAATTAATGATTATTGGTGGATTATCATATAAACAAATTTCTATAGTTGTATCTTGATATAACTGTGTGTATTTTGTATTTACTTCCGCAATTTCCTCCAATGTTAAAATCAATTACTCATATATTGTTTCCTGTTCAAAGTCAAATTCGCTAGGTTACCTTATTCATACAAGTGTGTTAAACATAATTCCTGAAAAGTGAAGCTATAAAATCAGAAGAAATTTTGTGACACAATTCATCATACACATAGTTTCACTGCACACATCTCACACTTACTCTCTCGCACAAACTATTCACATCATGAAAACTTCTGAAGTTTCACCAATCTTCAGTCAAACCATAGTCATTCATGGAAACACATTTGGTACTAACAATTACTTAGCTCTGCTTACAAATCAGCAGCTACCATCATCTTTTCATGATATTAAGGATTTTCTCCTTCTATGTCCAATTGGATATGCTCTCACAAATCCTGTTAAGGTGTCATACAGGGCTGTCATGCAGGTCTGGAACACATCAGTTATAAATTCAACACATAATGGATTTTTTTTAGTATAAGGATCAAAGATATGAAGTTGATACTGGCATTCTGCTTCAAGCCTTGAGATTGCCTGCTCTTGATGGTGCTCCTGATATTCACGCCAATGAGCAGCTGTTTGATATGCTAAGGTCTTTTGGCTATAAAGGAGAAATTACAACCATTGGGAAACTGGTCAGAAGTAAACTGAAAGGAGAGTGGAACTTTTTCTTTGACTGCATCAGTATATGTTTCTTGAATAAGACAACAAACTTTATGCTCTTCCATTCACTTCCCTGAGAATTGGGTACTCTCTTCTTAACTCTGGTAATTTTGATTATGGTAATACTATATTACAGTTCATAATTTCTAGGAATAGCAGATGCTTCAGGAGTAATAGGATTTACTAGATTTTTACAACTGATTTTCACTTATCTATGCCCTAATGATATTTTTGATGATGATGAATTACTCCCTGTTTTTTAAATTTCTGAAAAAGCAATCACTGATCATATCAAAAGGGATGAAAAGAATAAATTTACAGGATCATCCTTTCTTCCTAGAGAGGTCAGGCAATTTCTGTTGAGAAATAGAACTACTCCTACACAAGTGCCTGCAAATACTGATGCTGTCACCTCTGTTACAATTCCTGATGCTAAGACTCAAGAAATCAGCCATCTTATTTCTAACCCGAGCATTTCTTCTTCCAAACAGCAAACACAACAAGTCTCTAAATTAGCCTTCTCTACTGTCTCTCAAAAGACATCAATTGTAACAAAAAAAAGGTTGTTTAAGAAATATGTCACATCTGGACAGATAGCTAAACAAGTCTCACTGAGTGAGAGTGAGAAGAAAGAAGACTGCTTTCCAATCAGGAAAAAAAGACTGATCATTCATAAAGATTCTGAATCAGATGATCAGATGCCAATAGGGCCCCTGTCAAAAATCAAGAAGTCCATTGATCAAAATCCTTATGACTTGATTGACACTACTGGAATCAAGGAGCCAACTACTGATGTTAGTGTTCTTCTTGACAAGCTTCCAGTAATTGAAGCAACTGTTGAACACAAGAAAACTCCAAAGAGTCAGTTGAAAAGAAGAAATGAAGAAGTAGTTGGATATATCAGAAAGAAGAAGAAGACTTAGCCTCTTGACAAGGATATTAGTACAAATGAACCTAGGTCTCAAAGGGATTTAGCAACTGCAACACATCCAGTCACATAAGAACCATCTTCTCAAAGGGAAGATGTAGACACTGAGGCTGCTCAAATCATTGTTAATATTTCTCAGAGTGATCTTCTTGCAGACTCTGTTCAACTACTTCAGGAAAAGCAAACTCATCAGGAGATACTGTCATGAGTGGATGCAATCATTGATGATCCTATTTTTGAGAAGAGCTCACAAGAACCTTCACCAAGCATTGTTGAAGCAGCTCACATGTCTCAGACTCCACAATAACCATCAGTTCACAGTACTGATGCTAGTCTTTCACCTTCTCCTGATAGATCAAATCCTGATGATATAATAGCTTCTACTAAGAATCATACTTCAACTGCACTAGCTACAATAGATGATCCATTACTAGTTGCTAGTTTGAAAAAACATCATGATGTGCTGTTTGTTCCTCCACTTTCATCACTTCCACTTGAGGAATCACCTTCAGGTATTTTAACTTCTCATATATTTTCATGTTTGTATTATTATAAATAGTCTCTTATTTGAGGTTACCTCTATTTATATGACAAGCATACAACTCTTCTATGCCATCTCTTATTTCTTTGTTATATGTGTGATTGAGCCTTTCTGTGAGACTGTGTGAAAATAATAAAAAAATGAAAAATATTTTGAGTGGCAGTCTCCTGTACTGGCAAAAGGAGAGGTAGTTTTGAGACAGGAATCTTATAAGTTTTTCTTTACTTATAAAGTTTCTTCTGTGAGAATAATATTACTCTTAAAAGTAATATATTGTGTCAGAAGTGATGAGATCACTTGAAAAGAACATAGATATTTAGGTGTTACGATGTTTCTGTTTCAGGATCACATCAACCACAGGCATCTCTTGCAAAGAATCTGGATAAAGGCAAGGCAATTCTGCCTGATTCTGCACATTCTTCTGATGGCTTGTCTGACTCTGACAATGACAGTGATGACGATGATCCTGATACTGCTCCGCGTAAGTCTGCAATTGATGCATCTAAGAAGTCCAATGTTGGTTCTTCATCGCACTACACTGAAAATCCTTCTTATTACAATCCTGATGCTGAGTATTTCAGACAGACAAAATGGAATTATAAATGGAAACTTGCAAATACTTCTATCTCATCTGCTGTTGGCCTGCAACACATTCATCGTGCTTATGATGAAATTCAAACTCCTGATCTGAAGTTGCATCTTAAGGCCACAACTATTTCTGTTAAAGGAATTCACTCTGAACTTGATGAAATGAAGAAGTCTCATGTTGGTGTCAAAGAGAAAATTAATGGATTTTTGCTTCACACACCTAACTCAGCTGAAATTAAAAGTGTGAAAAATAATGTCAAAGATGTTAAATCTAAAGACAGCTTGGCCTCTAGACTTTCCTCCTTGGAAGACAAGGTTTCTTCCATAAGTGACAAACTGGATGCTCTATTTTCTCTTCTTTCAAATACTGATGCCAAAAAGGGGGGAGAAGATAGTTGCTATAAAATGTACACCAGATTCTATTTAGACAAAGGATAAAGATATTGATGATGATGGTGATAAGAATAATCCAGTTACAGATGTTCAAATTGCTTCTACTGCTCAACAACTTCAACATTCTAAGAAGAATGATTCTTCAGGACAAAGGAAGTCTACTGGTGCTTATAAAGCCAAGTACAAGACTACTGATGGTGCTCCTGAGGATGATGATATTACAATCTCAAATTTAGCATAAGCTAAAGGGATGTTCTTTCCTTATAGATATAAGGAAACAGGTGAAGCAGTTATGCAACAAAAGGAGCTTTCGGCTTAAATTGAAGCTGAAGCTAAGACTTCTAAAGGAAGAGGAAGAAGAGGTGGTAGATCTGCAAGAGAAAGAGGAAGAGGAAGAGGTGGAAGAACTTCTGGATCAAGGCAAGTGACTGCATTCAACTCTACTTTTCTGAATTTTCTATCCAGAGAAGGTTTTGTTCATGTACAAGGAAATGAAGAAGATAAAGAAGTTCAGAAGCCAGAAGAGTTGATTGTACCAAGGAAGAAAAGATCAGCCACTGACATTGATCAAGCTGATACAACAAATCAGAATGTAACTCCTGATGTAGACACAAATCCTGAGATAAAAGCAGATCATGATGCTGTGAACCTGATAACTGATTTTAAAAGCATTAAATGAGTCAGCTCTTTCTCTTGTAATCACTCCTCACATTTCAGAGGCTGATGAAAAAGAAAAGATTAATAGAAGGGAAGCTGATCAAGCATGCAAAGAATATTTGCAGAGAGTTTTAAAATCAAAGAGGGAGCTATGGCATAAAGCAGAAGGGAAGACTGATGATTTTTCTTCAAGCTATGTTCCTCTCGGCAAGAAGAATAGAAGATGGAAAGACATCAATGTATTCAATTATTCTAAAGGGTTCAAACATGTTGAATTTATGTCAGCTGGATTAAGAGATTCTATCTCAGAACAGGAAGATGTTGATAAGTCCATTAAGAAGCCTTCTTGGGTGGTATACAATGAAAAACTGAAACTTATCAAATCTCGAACCAGAGGAGGCATTGGTCATTCCAGCATGGAGATCTTGGAATCTAATCTGTTTGATACAGACACTCTGACAAAAAATCTTGGTGAAAGAATTTCTCCTTCACGTCTTGAGAAAGTTGAAGCTGTGAAAATTATTCATAGAAAGATAAATGATAATGATGTTAGAGAAGAGCATATGTACTTTTTCAGAGATGGTAAAGTAAAAAGCTTTACATTGCAGCAACTCTTAAAGAAGACTGTGATATAATTGAAATACATTCACTATCTTCTTAGAGTTGAGAACAAAGTCACCAGAAACTGGTCTTCTATGATACTTGAAATGATCAGAAGAAGAGTCATGATAAAAGATGATAAATACAATGATGATTATGTTCCTAAGTACAGAACTTATACTGGTCAAGAAATGCAGATAAAAAGGGAGTACAGTGCTACAAGTTTTTCTCAACAGTCCTCAGTTATCCTTCAGTCTTGATCATGAAGACGTCTGTTAGATATATTTGTGATATCATGTCTAATCTGTTGTGTTTAGTTTCATAACTTAATATCAGGACTTATCAGGACTTACTGGAAATCAGAACTTACTGAAGTCAGAACTTATATCAGAACTTAAGGCGTTAGAAGATATATCAGGACTTAAGTGCGGGAAGACTTCAGATAAGGAATGCGGCTGATTTACAGGAGAGGATCTGGACTAAAACAAAAGAAGATATGCATGAAGAGTTGGACAACTAGAGGACTTGTAGAGGATAATATCTGATTGATATATTTTAGGAGACAGAATTATATTCCATATCAATTAGAAGATATCTTATAATTGTGTACTATATAAACACAACTTAGGGTTTACACTATATGTGTTATCATTGATGAGAACATTATTCATTGTAACCTAGCAGCTCTTAGTGATATTTTTCATCACTGAGAGAGTAGTTTAACCTACTTTGTAACAGAGCTTATTATATTGAATAAACTTAATTATTGTTACATACTTGTCTTCTAAATTGATTTGATTGTATAAACACTATATTCAACCCACTTCTATAGTGTTGTGTGACCTAACAAGTGGTATCAGAGCCTCTCTGTTGATATACAAACAGTGAGATCCAGTTTACAATCATGTCTGACGAAACACAAACTCCATCTAAGCCCACCAAAACTCAAGATACTCAAAACAATCAAGCCCACAGTCGATATGAGAGTATTAGAGTTCCCATACTGAGAGCAATTGAGTATCCTATATTGAAGGTAAAGATGGTTATGTTTCTGGAAGACACAGATCCAGAATATCTTGATAGAATTAATGATGCACCATATATGCCTACCAAGCTCTCTGTTGTAGTTGTTGATCAACCAGCAAAGATGACACCAAAGGAGAAAGGTGATTACACACCTGAAGACATCTCATCTATTGCCAAGGATGCAAGGATAAGGCATCTGCTTCATAGTGCAATTGACAATGTCATGTCAAACAGGGTAATTGGATGCAAGACTGCAAAGGAAATATGAGATGCTTTGGAGACAAGATGTCAGGGAACTGAAGCCATCAAAAAAAATAGGAAGACTATACTCACACAAGAGTATGAGCACTTTGACTCAAAAGCTGATGAGTCATTAACTGATTTATATGACAGGTTTGCCAAACTCTTGAATGATCTGCCACTGGTGGACAAGGAATATGATCTTGAAGATTCAAATCTAAAATTTCTTTTAGCTCTTCCTGAAAATTGGGATTTGAAGTCTGGTACCATAAGAGACAACTATGACCTTGCTGAAACTACTTTTGATGAAATTTATGGTATGCTCAAGACTCATGAACTTGAGATGGAACAAAAGAGCAAAAGGCATGGAAGAAAGTCAAAGACAGTTGCACTTAAAGCTGAGGAGGAATCTCCTAAAGTGGTTGTCACAAGGAGGGGCAAAGGAAAGGCTCTCATCATTTAGTCTGATTCAAAGTCAACATATTCTGATGATGATGATTCAGAATCTGAAAATTTATCTGAAGTGGATGTTGATACAGAGATGATGCAACTGTGTGCTCTTATGGTGAAGGGTATCACAAAGATAGCCTACAAGAAATTCAGAAAGGGTAAGAAGTTTTCCGGGAAAGGTAGAAATTCTGAAAAGAAAGGGTCCAGAAAGACTGAAAGCAAAGAAGTAAAGTCTGACAGAGGAGACAACTCAAATGTCAAATGCTACAATTGTGGTGAAAGAGGCCACATCTCTCCTGACTGCAAGAAAGGAAAAGGTGATAAAGGCCAGGCACTTATCACAAAGAAGAAAAACTGGGCAGACACTTCAGATTCTGAAGAAGAGGTGAACTATGCTTTGATGGCAAATGCTGATAGCAGTTCTGAAACTGCTGAATTGAAGGTACGTCATTTAACTCTTGTTTTTCATAATGATGATATTTCTGAGCTAAGATTATATCTGAAAACCATGTTCATTAGTTTTAGAGATCAGACTTTAGAAAATGAAAGATTAAAATCTGAAAGTCTTGCTCTTAAAAACAGAAATGACTACTTGGAAAAAGAGTTAGTTATATTCCATCAAACTCAGAAAGAAAGAGATGGACTTTTTATGTTAAAGATGAACTGCTAAAATTGAATAAATCTCTTAAATCTGAACTGGAAAAGGAAAAGGAGATAATCAAAACTTGGACTAACTCTGGAAGAACAACTCAGAAAATCTTAGAAAATGGAAATTAGAAAGGACTAGGTTATCTAGATGATAAAGAAGAAAAGGAAATTGTGTCATCTAAACCAAACTTTACCAAGAAAGCTGAAAAGCTTAAAGTTAATCCTGTCAAGTTTGTGTCAAATTCTGACAAGTCAAAATCTGAAAAGGAAAATTCTGACAAGTCAAATTCTGACAAGGACAAATTAACATCTGACAAACTAAGACAAGATAAATCGACTGTGTTAAATGTTGGCTTAATGACAAAGAGGCAGCTTAAGTATAAGCTGAAAGAGATTAAAAATGTGAACAAGGTAAAGGAAGCTAGGAAAAATAGGAATAGAAAGGAAGGATGTGAATAAAAGCAATAATTATATGCCTATTCCTAATGCTCCTAGAAAGAAATGCTATAATTGTGAAAACTATAACCATCTTGCTTCTTTTTGTAGGAAAAATAAAGATATAAACTCTTTACCTCCTAGATCAGGAATTAAGAGTCAGTCTGTTAGGTTTAAACCACAAAATCCTTGTTTTCATTGTGGTAGTTTATGGCATTCTATTTATACTTGTAAGGAATATCATAGTTTGTACTATGATTATTATCAAATAAAACCTTCTTTAAAGAAAGTTAGTGTAATTCCTTCTAGTGTAAATTCTGATGCAAAGTCTGATATAAAGTCTGATAAAAAGCATGTTAGCATAAACTCTGAAACTAAATCCGCTGTAAATGCTAACAAACTTAAAAAGGCAAAAGGATCCAAGCAAGTTTGGGTCCTTAAAACTAACCAATAGTGGTCTTTGTGATTGCAGGGCAACATGGGAAAAACTCTGGGATATGGCAATATCAATCTTGGGAATGTCATAATTGAATCAGTAGCTCTTGTCTCAGGACTTAAACACAATCTGCTAAGTGTGAGTCAAATCTGTGACAGAGGTTATCATGTGGATTTCTTTGAAGAATACTGTGAAGTTGTAAGTAATTCTATAGGCAAAGTGGTTCTGAAAGGTTACAGACATGGTAACATATATGAATACAGACTTTCAAAAAATTCTGATGGTTCTGCAATCTGTCTGTTAAGCAGAGCATCAATTGAAGAAAGCTGGAATTGGCACAAGAGACTCTCTTATTTAAATTTCAATAACATAAATGAGCTAGTAAAGAAAGATCTTGTTAGAGGGCTGCCAAAATCTGTATTTGCTCCTGATGGTCTTTGTGACTCATGTCAAAAGGCAAAACAAAGAAAATCTTCATTCAAGAGTAAAACTGAATCCTCAATTCTTGAGCCTTATCACTTACTGCATGTTGATCTATTTGGTCCAGTTAATGTCATGTCCATTGCAAAGAAGAAATATGCTATGGTTGTAGTGGATGAGTTCACAAGATACACTTGGGTGTATTTCTTGCACAAGAAGAATGAAACTGCATCTACTCTAACTGATCATGTTAGACAGCTGGATAAGTTGGTTAAAGATTCTGTTAAGATAATAAAAAGTGATAATGGCACTGAGTTCAAGAATTCAATCATGGAAGAGTTCTGCAAAGAGCAAGGAATAAAGTAGGAATTTTCTGCACCTGGAACTCCACAGCAGAATGGAGTTGTAGAAAGAAAGAACAGGACTCTTATTGAAGCTGCACGAACTATGCTTGATGAAGCAAAGCTACCAACCTATTTTTGGGCTGAAGCTGTGCAGACTACTTGTTTTACATAGAATGTTACACTCATAAACAAGCATGGAAAAACACCATATGAGATGGTGAAGAAAAAGAAGCCAAATCTGAAATACTTTCATGTATTTGGATGCAAGTGTTTTGTTCTTAAGATTCATCCTGAACAGCTGTCAAAATTTGATCTAAAAGCTAATGAAGGAATTTTTGTTGGATATCCACTCTCCAAAAAAGCCTTTAGAGTCTACAATTTAAGAACAAGGGTTGTCATGGAATCTATCAATGTATCTTTTGATGTTAAAAAGATTACTGGACTTGAATATTTCAATGATCATGATCAGCTGAGATTTGAAAATGAAGATGTAAATTCTGATTCTGTAAATTCTGATGACCTAAATCCTGATCATGTAAGTTCTGACGGGTTAAACTCTGATGTCATTAAAATTGTGGTAACTAATCCAAAGGGAAATGCACATGTTCAGGGGGAGCAAGCTGATGATCATACCACATCTCAAGACTCTCAAGAAGCATCAGAACCAGTCACTGGCTCTTCAAGTTCTGATTCATCAAGTTCTGATGAGCCAAATTCTGATAATTCTGGAAACTCTGATTCTTCAATTCCTGAAGGATCCAACTCAAATTCTAAAATTTCAGAGAGCATAACTTCAGGGGGAGCATCAGAAAGTGCTGATGGAGATAGCATGGACCATGGGGGAGGATCCAGTTCTAGAGATCAACTTCCATCTACAAGGAAGTGGACTAAATCACACACACCTGACTTAATAATTGGAGATCCTGAAGCAGGTGTCAGAACTACAACAACATCATCAAATGAATGTCTCTATCATTCCTTTCTATCTCAGACTGAACCAAAGAAAGTGGAAGAAGCTCTTCAAGATGCTGATTAGGTGCAAGCAATGCAGGAAGAGTTAAATGAATTTAAAAGAAATAAAGTCTGGACCCTAGTGCCAAGACCAAAGAACAGATCAATTGTTGGCACAAAATGGGTGTTCAAAAAAAAACTGACAGTGATGGCATATTTACAAGAAATAAAGCAAGGCCGGTTGCTAAAGGTTACTCTCAACAGGAGGGTATTGACTATGATGAAACATTTTCTCCAGTTGCTAGATTGGAAGCCATAAGAATCTTTTTGGTCTATGTTGCTCACAAGAAGTTTAAAGTCTTTCAAATGGATGTGAAAAGTGATTTTCTCAATGGAGAATTGGAAGAAGAGGTATATGTTGAACAACCTCCAGGCTTTGTAGATCCAAAATTTCCAAATCATGTCTACAAGGCTTGACAAAGCACTTTATGGTCTTAAGCAAGCTCCAAGAGCATGGTATGAGACCTTAGCTCAATTCCTTATGGATAGTGGATTTACCAGAGGCACAATTGATAAAACTCTGTTCTACCTCAACCATGGAAAGGACTTACTTTTGGTACAGATATATGTTGATGATATCATCTTTGGCTCTACAAATACAAAACTTTATGAAAGATTTTCCAAGTTAATGCATTCAAGATATCAAATGAGTATGATGGGAGAATTTAGCTATTTTCTGGGACTTCAAGTCAAGCAAACTGAAGAAGGTACTTTCATAAATCAATCCAAGTACACCAGAAATTTATTCAAGAAGTTTGGAATGCAAGACAGTTCAACTGCATCCACTCCCATGGCCACTGCCACTAAGTTAGATAAAGATACTGGAGCATCAGTAAATATTACTAACTACAGCGGTATGATTGACTCTTTACTCTATTTAACTGCAAGTAGACCTGATATCATGGATGCTACCTGTCTTTGTGCAAGATTTCAGGCTGATCCAAGAGAACCTCATCTAATAGTTGTGAAAAGAATTTTCAAGTACCTCAAGGGTATAGCTGATCTAGGATTGTGGTATCCTAGGAAATCAGATTTTAAGCTAATAGGTTACTCATATGCAGATTTTTCAGGATGCAAAATAGACAGGAAAAGCACTAGTGGAAGCTGCCAATTTCTTGGAGGCAGATTGGTTTCTTGGTTTAGTAAGAAACAGAAATCAATTTCCACATCAACTACAGAAGCAGAATATATTGCTGCAGGAAAGCTGTTGTGCACAGATTCTTTGGATGAAGAATCAGTTACTAGACTATGGGTTAGAATTTTCTAAAATACCCATTTACTGTGATAATCAAAGTGATATTGCTATGACAGGTAATCCAGTTCAACATGCAATGACAAAGCACATCAGAATTAGGTACCATTTCATAAGGGAACATGTGATGGAAGGTACAGTTGAATTGCATTTTGTCCCAACATATCAACAACTAGCAGATATCTTCACAAAACCACTATATGAAGCTACTTTTACAAGACTCGTAAATGAACTTGAAATGGTTTTAGGTTCTTTCTCAAAATCTGTTTAGTTTTTGTTCTCATGCATCAGACTTTATGATCAGTATTTACATATTATCTTATCTCCATGTAATTTGTGCTTAAATTGTAACATATTGAGTACTGATTATTATCTGATGTGATTCTATAAACTCTGAAAGTGTTTTGAATGTTCTGTGACTATTCACTCCAATGAGGATTATTTGTTAGATGATGACTTAGTAGTCTATAACAGACTGTGTATCCCATGTTTGAATTAGTTATTTATGTGGAAATCCATAACACAAGCAAACTCTGATTTTGATCTTAGTCAAATTTACTCCTTGTATCTTATTACTAAGTCACAAACTAGATTATTGCTTCTTATCTGTCAAATTCTGATGTCAGTAAATCTTAAGGATGAACTACATGCTTTATAAGCCTCACTTATCTGAAGAAAATAAAAGAAAAGATAAATTGAAATCAGGTACTGCTTTAAAATCTATAGTAAATATGTGACAGGAAAGACCCAGGTGTATTGCTGGTATTAAGTAATATGCATTAGAAAAGCAAATTGATTTTTCTTGGTGACTTTTCACATTCTCTGATTACTGGAGAAATACTCTGATAACAACATAATTCTGAAGGCAGTTGTAACACACTTACACTGAGAAGCCATTGTCAAAAGAATTTCAAAAGATGCATAAAATGAGCACAAACAGTGGGGTGGATTCTTGCATAACTTTATTCTATAGTAGACTTCACAATTCAAGATAGATTTTAAGCACTTTTCTTAGTTATGCCTTATTTCTAAGATATACTGAAGTTTATCAGACTTGAATCTTTATCTGATCATTTGCACAAACACACACTATCACTCCATATGAATGATGAAAATTACTGTGGTGATTAAGTTGTTTCTAACAAACAGTTAAGTATTATTTGCATAAATTCTGAGGACAAGTTCTGATTATGTTCTGATGATTAAACTCTGAAAAAACCAGTCAGTATTTGTGTGAAGAATCACAGAAACAGTCATTCACTTTTTGAGTACAGAAGCCATGTTCTGATGACCATTAAATTCCAGAAATAGTCAAGTTCTAATGCAAATCCTGATGGAAACTCTGATGCTTACGTGGCATTATTTAATTACTTGACTTATTTACTGTAACTGTCATATTTTATCAGAAAATAATTAGGTGAGATAAAAACAATGATAATCATTTGGTTGATGGGTTGCGTGTTTATTTTGGTAACAACATGTGAGCAATAATTACTGCACGTTTACCGTGCCCACTAATAATGTTTTGACTGATTACATGCTGCCAGGTGTCCAATGTCGGTTCTGTTTCAGAATTTAGCCGTTGTAACTAGTGGAGAGTATATATATACGAGAGATAAAATATTTTACAATCTTTTACCTACTTTTACTCTTTCCTAATCTCTCTTATTTTACTCTCTCTCTCTTTCTCTCTATCTTCTGACGGACTTTCTTACAGGCATTTTATCAAACACCTTGCAAACACACAACTTTTCACTTAATTTTTCAACAAAAATGGCACCAAAGGATCTTATTTATAATGGAGCCAAGTTTTTCCCCAACAACTACATCGCTATTCTCAACAAGGACGAGGCTCCTTCAGAACTTCACTTCATTCAAGACATTCTATCTCGAAGTGAGATTGGTTATGCTCTGACCCAACCACAGCTTCTCTCAGGAAAACAGATTCTGAAGTTCTGGAGGTCTGGAGTATATGATGATGGTGGTGAAAATGGGTCCCCAAGTATTATTTTTTCAACAGGGGAAGATGAGCATCTTGTTACCTTGTCTACTGTACGACAAGCATTGCATCTACCAGAAAACTGTTCTTACAGTTCACAAGTTTGGGAGTCAGCTCTTCAAAACATGATGGAAAATTTAGGCTATAAGAAATCTTTGTCCAAGCTGGGACAATTAAAGAGGCCATACATAAGGAGGAAGTGGAGCTTCTTTTTCGACTACATTACCAAAGCTTTTGCCAACAAATGCTCCAACTTTGATGCTCCCAATAATGAGTCGGCAAATTGGGTATGCCCTTCTTAATCAAACTCATTTTGATTATGCTACTATAATTTTGGGTTTTATTGGTGATAGGATGAAAGAAGATAGCAACACAGTTTATTTTGCTAGATTTTGTCAGCTTATATATATAATTTCTGTTGTTCTGATGCACCTCATAACTTTAGTGAGACAATTGAACCCTTTAAACTTCATAAAAGGGCTTTCACAGACTTGTTATCTACAGATAATAAGAAAAACTTACTAAGACCCCTTCAAATTCCTGAATCTGTAAAACAGTTCTTAGTAAACTCTGACCCCAACACATACACACCCAAATTTCCTGAAGTTGCACCCTCTCAACCTCCACCAACACAGCCTTCCAACTCTCAACCACAACCTACCATCAGAACCTATTTCCAACCAGCACAATTCTCTCAACCACAACCATCAGCACCTACAATCAGAACCTCACCTCTCAAATCCAAAACCAGACCAACCTCTGGTACTTCTCAAAAGGTGCCAGTTATAAAATATGACACATCCTCTAGGCCTACAACCAAAAGAACTAAATATGTTCCTCAATATCTGCCAAGGAGAAAGAGAAGGCTGATTCTGAGAGATGAATTAGATGAGGATGAACAAGTCCAGGTTCCTGCATCAGAACCTGTGACAATAGAAGCTGAAAAGGTAATTTTTCAGAAGGAGGTTGCAGCTAAAGAGGTAATTCCTCAGAAAAAGAATGAATCTGAGGGATCTGGAATTTTGAAGAGGAAAAAAACTTCAAGTTCTGATGTTGCTCAAGCAACACCTTCAAAACCAAAGTCCAGATCAAAGAAATAGAGAGCATGTGTGAAAATTACACAAATTCAATTTAAAGATGCTGAAGAAGCTGAGGAAGGGGATCAGCACTCTCTGATCTCACAAGAACCTATAGTAATTGAAGCCCTTCCAGCACCTGGAGAAATTCTGATTCAGGAATCTGAAAATTCCTGAAGTTCACATATCAGAACCTGTGATTTCTCCACCTCACTCTCCAATCCAAGCTACAGTTGAAGATTCAGTATTAAGTCCTGAAATTGATATTCACATGGTACATATACCAACTGTCTTGTATCTGGAAGCACCATGAGCAAAGGAGTCAGATCCACCTGTTTCTCCAATAAATGTTGATATTCCTACCACTCCAATTCTGGATTTGGATCCTGAAACAGATGACGTAGTTCCAGAATCTCCTTCAGCTACACACACTCTTGTGTTATCAGAAGATGAGGAGATGTTATCAAGTTCTAGAGAGAGTGCTCCAGTTAATGCTCTAATTCTTGGAAAGGAGGCACTACTTAAATTTGTTAAAGAAGATGCTCATGTTCCATGAGAAGAAACTCACAGAGGAGTTGAATGGACCAAGAAGTGGAATGAACCTGACTTCATTCCAAGCTCAAATGTTCTAAAAGATCATATTTCAAAAGCTGATGTGTTGCTGACAAATTCTGATTTTAAGACACAACTTAAAGTCACTGCTCTCAGTACTAAATCCCTTCAAGGTCTACACTCCACACCTCAAGCAAAGGTTGATAAACTTCAAGAAACAGCTGATAAGCTAGACATGGAGATCAAACTAGACAAAAAGAGGTTTATCAGGCCTATTCAAGAGAAAGTGGAAGCAATTGAGAAAGTTCAAGAAAAGCATCAGGCCCAACTGGATGAGGTCTTGCAAAATCAAGCTGCTCAACAAATTCAATTAACTGAAATCCAATCTTCAGTGGAACTTCTTCTCTCACTACTCCTGACAGATGATGCCAAAAAGGGGGAGAAGGTAGTTAAGTCCAAATGCTCAACTAGCCAAACTCTGAAGAAAAAGGATGATTCTGAAGATGACCAGGGAAACCCTAGCAAGGGCAAAGGTCAAGGTCAAGTTCAAAGCAGCAAAGTTTCTTCACAGAAACTAATTTCTGATTCTAGCAAATCTTCTACACAGAAGAATACAAGTTCTGAAGCTGTGAATGCTCAAGTTCTGAAAGCAAGTTCTGATGTTCAAAGTCTGATGACAAAGCCTAATATTCTGATTCAGTCTGGAAGTCAAGACTCTCAGAAGTTTTTATAAACTCTGAAACTTAAGGGAAGGGAGACTACTTTCTACTATAAAAATCCCAAGATTCAGACACTTAATGAAGAAATTGCTAGAAGATTGTTTCTCAAGGATAATCCTGGAATGGATTTAGAGACTCTAAAGGAGGAAGAAGCTAGATTTGCAGCTGAGAAGACAAATCTTAAATCTAAAGCTTCTAATACAAAGAAACCTCCAAGGCCTAAGAAAAAAGGCATTGTGATCAAGAAAAGGTCAACTTCTGAGGCTTCAAAGCCCAAGACAAGATCACAAGTTGCAATTGATCCCAAGTAAAAAGGGAAAGGAAAGATTGATGAACCAATAAAGAAATAGGAGATGAAGATTACTCGAATCCTGATGAATCCTGTGTTTAAAATGGTTCAGGTTTTTGATGATACAGCTGCAGAAGATGAAACTGTTGAAACTCTGAAAAGAAAGAAGATAACAGAAGAATCTAATACAACCTCTGACATAGCTCAAGTTATTCAGAGTGAAGACATTTCAGAACAACAAGGTATAAATGAAACAGCAAATCCAGATCAAGTCATCAAGACATTAACCTCTGACAGAGCTCAAGTTGATTTGAACAAGATGACAATTGCTGATAAGAAGAAGCTGTTATGGAACAAAGCTACTCCAGTGGAAACTAAGTCCAATCTAATGATTAATCAACTTGAAACATTTGGGTTAAGAGCCAAGCAACCTAGAAATAGAGCTGGATTAGGTTCTGATGAAGAAAAGATACAAACAGGAGTAGAATTTACTCTTAGAGATCCTTTCATGTTGACAGACAAACCATATGAACAAATCAAATAAAAGTACCTTGACAAAGTGCTGTCTGCTCAAATTATAATGGATGCTCATGATAAAGATGATCTAAAAAAGAAATTGATCTTATTTCTCAATGATGGTAGAACTTACAGATTAGCTGATACTGATGTGCTAAAGAAGACTGTCAAAGAGCTTCAACATATTCATTACCTTCTGGAAGTAAAATTTGATGATATAAGAAGATGGTTAGAATATATTTTGAAGGTTATAAGAGATCTTCTCAGAATCTCTGGTACAAAGTCTTCTCAGTACATTCCAAAAATAACTGAAGATGATGGAAAAGAAATTCCTATGAGGAAGAACTCTGCTAAGGTGGAAGTTATTCTGAAAAGAAAGTGTCTATACTACAATGAAGACTCTTCACATCTTAGAGTTATCAGACTTGGAGATGGTCTTGAAAGAACATCTATTCCAGCACTCAGAACAACCATTTATCAAATTGGTGATAATAAAGATGAAGAATTGATGCAAGTCAAAGCACAGTTAGTTGAAGTTCTGAGAAAAGCTGAAGACAAGATGGTAAAAGACTTTACAAGGAATCACTTTGGATTCAGATTGATCCAGTGATATTGGTAAAGCTACATGTACTATAAGTTGTAGTTAGTTGTCTAAATAAACTCTCATTGCATTTATACTTAAATGTTTTTGACATCATCAAATCTATTAACTTGTATATTTTTCATAATTTACAAGTTGGGGGAGATTGTTAGATATATTTGTGATGTCATGTCTAATCTGTTGTGTTTAGTTTCAGAACTTAATATCAGGACTTATCAAGACTTACTGGATTTCAGAATTTACTGAAGTCAGAACTTATATCAGAACTTAAGGCGTCAGAAGATATATCAGGACTTAAGTGCAGGAAGACTTCAGATAAGGAATGCGGCTGATTTACAGGAAAGGATCTGGACTAAAACAAAAGAAGATATGCATGAAGAGTTGGACAACTAGAAGACTTGTAGAAGATAATATCTGATTGATATATTTTAGGAGACAGAATTATATTCCATATCAATTAGAATATATCTTGTAACTGTGTATTATATAACACAACTTAGGGTTTACACTATATGTGGCATCATTCACGAGAACATTATTCATTGTAACCTAGCAGCTCTTAGTGATATTGTTCATCACTGAGAGAGTAGTTTAACCTACTTTGTAACAGAGCTTATTATATTGAATAAACTTGATTATTGTTACATACTTGTGTTCTAAATCGATTTGATTGTATGAACACTATATTCAACCCCCTTCTATAGTGTTGTGTGACCTAACAACGTCAGTTTAAGCTTTATGTTGATTGGTGATCTTGAGATAAGAAAAAGTTTAATTTCTAAGTTAAGATCAGCTATCTATCAGCTTGGAGAAGACACTGAAGAGAAGAGAGAGTTGAAGAAAAAGCTTGTTAAAGTCCTACGAGACAAGGAGGAAGAAAGATTAAAGAACTTTCTTGGAACAACTGTCAGTTATCTGAAGATACTGAAGTAAGCTTTACTCCTAGTACATTTTGTAGATTGGTTTTTCCATCATTGAGAATGGAATTTATGCTTCATTGCATTAAGCATAAATTGGGGGAGATTGTTACATATTGAATTCTCAATGATCAAGAAGAAGCTCAGGATCTGGCTGTTCGGATGTCATCAGGATCTGATGTACCGTCAGGATTTGGTATGTCATCAGGATTTGTATGTCATCAGTATTTGAAGACAGTCAGCATTAGAGGATTTGTTATGTTTCTTATAATGTGGAGCAGATATCTGTCACATCTGAAAGATAGGACTTTATCTGTTTAGTTTAAGATATCTATCAGTTTCAGTTAGTTTTTGATAATACATATCTTAGATTAATCTGTTGTAGCTGTGTAGTATATAAACACAGTTTTGGTCATCACTTAGTGAATAACACTCGAGGATCATTCGACCTAGGAGCTCTCAAGAACATCAGTATTTCTTGAGAGGATTTTGTAACAGTTTTTATCAGATATAAAAAAAGCTATTATATTTTATTACTTGTTCGAAACATTTATACAATTGTATCAAACCCCCTTGAACAATTGTATCTTTACTGGGCAACATTAGACATCTTGCAAGGACCGATAGTCTCGAATGCGAGAGCAGCCATCAAAGCTCGAATCTCACAAACCCTAGCATTAATTACTAACGCACTTTAGTTTTTATTTCATCACATTTAGCGCCGTCTATGGAAAGACTACAACAACCATGGTGAACACACAGAGAAGAAACAACAGTGGAACAGACACTCTTGCCCCATCGCTGAACAATCGCATCAGTGGTAGAGGTACCACCGCACTCAACCTACGCCTCCTCCCAAGGAG
Organism: Apium graveolens; assembly: GCF_009905375.1. Taxonomy (NCBI): domain Eukaryota; kingdom Viridiplantae; phylum Streptophyta; class Magnoliopsida; order Apiales; family Apiaceae; genus Apium; species Apium graveolens. The sequence goes on along the minus strand of NC_133649.1, from coordinate 243,317,721 downwards.
GAACCATGGTAAGGGCGACCGAGGCTCAGCTACAAGGGACGAATTCCCTGGCTCCTCAAGGGATGAATCCCAATTTCAATGGCTACATGCACTTATAAACCCTCAACCTGTTGGGTATGAGTACTCGATGATCGTGACCACTAACCCCCTTTACAGGATGCCTTTATACCCTGGGGTTGAAGTATAACGACTCGTATATTTTTATTTTTTAAATCTGTAATTATTGAATAATTAAATATTTAAAATATATGTATGGGTTCTGTCAGTTGGATATTATTTTGTTATTAATTACGTGTGATTATTAGTGTTCGAGGATCATTTGTGTAACTAGTTGTGGCGCTGTGTTAATTTGTTTTTATAGTTAAAGGTGATTTTATTCAAAATTAATTTCCATAAATATTTAGATTGTCTCTAAAATAATTTTTATCACTTTACAATTTTATTTATTATTTGTAGGAGTTTATAAAATTTAGAAATCAATATTTCATCAATTAATTAGCGCGGTACGATTTTCTGATTGCATTTATTTGAAAAATCCGTACTTAATTCCAGAATTCTTTAAAAATTATGAAATCCATATTTATCTAAGTTTGGAATATTTTGAGGGTTTCAAAATTATTTTAAAAAATTTTGGGATTAATTCCACACCGTATGATTGTTCGTTAAATCGTTAAAGACGGGTATATTGCTCGAGTAATAAATGCTTTGAAAATTTCGAAATATTTATTTTTATTAGTTTTAAATTATTGTGGGAATTTTTAAAACTATTCTCGTAATTTTGGATTATTCCTGCCTGAAAATTTATTCGTTAAATTATTATTTGCGGGTCAGGATTAATTTTCGGGAATACTCTATGGCAGATAAGCTTATTTATCCTTATCTTTTCTCTCAATTCCATACCACAGCAAACCCTTTTCTCTCGGTCATTTTCTTTCGTTCCTCACATCTCTCTCGATTAAACTCTCTCTGGAAGCTCTACCTCCATCTCTGTATCTCTATCGATCCTATCTCTCTCTCCCTCTTTCTTTTTCTCTCTCTATTTCCCCCATTTTTCCCTTTGCTTCCTATTTTCCGGTACCGTCGCCGCTGCTCAGTCCGGTAAGGCGAGTGGTTCTGGTTGGTTTTCTGGGTTATGCATATATATATATATATATATATATATATATATATATATAATCAGATGCATATGCGTGTGTATAGCTGTGTGTGTATACTGCGTTGCCTTGCTGTGTTGCCGTTTTTTTGTTACTTTCCGGCCGCCGCCAGTGTGTTTTTCCGGCATGGTGGCCGGCGTGCGTGTGATGTACGCTCCCGTGTTCCTGTTGCGTGTATATATGTGTTGCCTGCGTGTATATGTTATTGGTTCTGAAATTTGTTTGGTAATTCGAATATTTCCTTTTTCTGGGAATTCGAGTTATTGATTTAAATTATGTGAATATCTCGGTTGAGTATTGTGATAAATGTCGAATTAATAATTTGTAATTATTCGGAATGATATCGGTGAAAATTCGTGATTGGAAACCCAACTCGGGTAGCTCCAGATTTTTATTGCCATCCGTGATGAATTTTGATGAGCGAGCGGTGGACTATGATGCTACTACCTGAGTCCTATGATTTAAAAATATAAAGTACAAATTAAAATGTAAGAAAATGCGAGTATTAATTGATAATTATTTCTAATTGGTAATTGAGAATTTTGGACTAATATTGATGGTTGAAATCGGTGGTTGGGAATTGGATTGTGATTGGTTGTAATTGACTTGTTGACGTCGGGATGTTCGAAGGGTTAGCCGATAATTAAAGGAGGTGCTGCCCAATTTCCAGAAAATTAAATTTCGGAAATGCAAGGCCATACACAGTAATTATCGGAACGTCGATCGATTATATATAAGTACTTTATACGATACCTGATTATGTGTTGTGATGAAATACTTTACTGAAACTGATAACCTTAATTTCGTAAAATGACAAATATACCTATTTTCTAAAATCGAACACCGAACCGACTTTCGAGAACGTGAACCCTAATTGATACGTGTATTATAATATTTAGTATGTTGCTAATCGAGTTTTGTTAACATACGGGTAAATTGTAGCGAGGATATGTCAAGCATAAATGAATGTCCAAATTAAGGTATTTCGACTCTGTAGGTTCTAGTCGGAAGGCCCAAGAATTGGCATTGGTCTAATGATAGCCTAGTGGACAGTCGACGAGCTCAGTAAGGTTCCAACTGAAGGACCTGAGTGTTGAAGTCGAATCCAGGGTAATCTACTGGTTAGACATTAAAGACTAAGCTTTCGTGTCGGCTAAGGTCAATCGATAATATTTGTAAAGCTCTGAAAGGCAAGTACCTCTGAACAAATCTTTTACAGTTCAGTAATATATGAATAATTGTTGATTTAAATTTACGTACTGGAACAGAACGATTTAAGTTACGTATCCCCTATGTTCAAATGGTTCTGTTAACTTGTGTTTTGGGGGAAAAGTAACTTCTGAAAATGCCTATCTCTAAATTTTGAATAAAATGAAAATGTTTTGGAAAGTGTGATGTGATATAATTGTTTTGACAAGAGATAGGTAAGTGATTTGGAAAACTGGATAAAAATGATCAGATAATTGGATGAGTGTGCGCAGGGGGGCCGTAACGGCCTGAAAGATAGCGTAAGAGGCGAAGTGGTTGCGCACCCTATTATAACCACCAGCCCAGCGTGACAGGGACCTAGCTAGTCTCTGAGTTCCGGAACAAGTTTTCATAGGATAGCCAAGATAGAGTTATCCTATAGAAATAGCCTGATCAGCTGTCTCACCGGGGATCATCCAATACTTTTATATCTGAGCAAGTGATTTTGAGGTTCCTGGGGAGGAACAAGTGATGTTATAGGTCTTGTGATGGGACAGGTTTTACGGTTCCCGTAACGGAACAAATGGTTTTATGGGTCATGTGATGGGACGGAAGATTTAAAAATGAAAATAGCATGCTAAAATTTAACTCTGGTATTTACACAACATAATTAATGAAAGGTTTTATAGAGCATGCTAGCTATTGATAATCCAGTTTTCATCAGTTTTATCGGTTTCCAACAGTTTATACATGTTTTACTTGGTTTCTAACGAGTTATGAATTCTGTTCCTATAACTGTTTATTATAAACTATTTTTGATTATTATTCATATAGTGGTACTGCTGAGTAATTGATTGCTCACCCTTGCAAATTATTTTATATACATATTGCAGATACCTAGGATATTCTTCCATAGTAGTCGGGGCAGAATTCCAGTTCTTTCCGTGTCAGGATCCTCTGAGGTGGTTGTGACATACCAGAAATGGTCTGTTGAGTTGCTATATTAAGATAGTATTGTCAAGGTGGTTGTAATGAATTGTTTGTGTGGTAAGTATAATCTAAATCATACTTAAAACTGGTAAAGATCTTGGTAAGTGGGGTCGTGATTATGTTTTATCAGTGAAATGAATTTCTTTTTATGCTGGTTGTGTTGTGGATGACGTCAAATCCTGACCCCGGGGTAGAGGCCGTCACAGTTGGTATCAGAGCTACAGGTTTGAGTCCCTGATTTAGGTTCGGAATAGAGTCAAAAGAGTGTAGAAAGGTTTATATATAGATATGAGTCAGCAACTCAATTAGAGGAGCGAGTCTATGAGTTTAGTCAAGGGTTTTAGAGGTGTAACCCTGATGTCTTTTGAGGATTGGCTGGAACTGCCCTAGCTTTTAGTGAGTCTCCCTTGTATATAGGTATCACTGGCAATGTCTGGTAGAGGTTTCTAGTTTCCTTCTCGAGGAAGCGAGTCTGACCGTGAAAGTTCAGATGGAATGGTAATAGTCAGCGGCTGCCATGACAACCGAGTATCATAGTGAATGTGGATCCATACTATAGTTTATACCTTGAACCCTTATATTTCTTTCCTCGGAGGTTCTATCGGTTGATTGAGGCAAACAATACATATGATTAGACTATTTGTCTGTGTGACAAAGGGTCTGGTGGGCCGCCACCGAATTATGTATTGTAAACTACATGGTACTAAGACTGGCCATCTTACGTACTTGTATGGTTGCTCTCAGTCATATCTGCATCTTCTTCGCTTTTCTTTCAGAATGGATTATCTTGATTTCGAAATTTTATGTGGCATTCCATGACAATGAATTCCTTCGGTAACCTCTGTAGTTAGACCGTCCTAGTTATGGGGAGTAAATGAAGAGATGACCGTCAGAAGGAATAAAAGTTCTATATCCTGTTGCTTTTTGGTAGTTGTTACTGAAATAGCCAACCCCGTTTTGTTATGTTGGTTAGTGATACATATGTTATTAGTATGTTATGAGTCACAATATTGTGAATCATGGAGTTAAGTAGGGGCAGTGGTTAGTATACCGATTGGTGGTTGGTTGATGGTGATGGATTAATATATTTGTTGGTTGATTGTTGATGTCGACCTGAGTCCGACTGGTAGTCAATAATACAGAGGAAATGCTGCCCAAATTTTTGGAAAAATGCCCTACTTTTAAAGATTGCGATTAGAATGAGTTATGAGCATTGCAAGTTCTGGTGATAATATGTGGAGTAACAAGTGTATCAGTTGGCAATAAGGAATTAAGGAACATGATGTATAAGAAGAACTTGAATAAGCAAATTGTATTTATTGGTAACATCCTCAGCTATTCAAAGATTAAGCCTGTGTAGAGCACCCAAGAATCTTCTCACGAAGATTAGAAGGGAAGCAACTGTATATTAAGTTTCAAGTATGAATTTTGGCTGAGAGTAACAAATAATTCCGATTATTCCATTAACGACCATTTAAGCAAAGTCGGTGTAGTAACAGATGTCCTGTGCAGAAGGAAAGGACTGAATGTGATTAAAATTGCTGACGGTTTAATAAAAGAATGGGAAAAAGTGGAACGTGAAGTTCAAATATCTGAATGTGAGAAGAAGTGAAGATATGAGATTACTTTTCAGCCTTAACTGATGGAAATGAGTAGGAGGTGTTCGAATGTTTGGGAACTAAGTTAAAGATAAACACCACCTATCATCCGTAGACGAAGGGTCAAAGTGAAAAGACGATTTAAACAATATAAGATATGTTAAGATTATATATTTTGGATTTAAAAGGAAACTGAGGTAATCACCTACCATTGATTGAATTTTCTATGTTAATAATTATCACGCTAGTAAGGGAATTCTACTTGGAAAAGCGTTGTTTGAACATAAGTGTGGGTTCCCCTCTATTGCGAGAAAGTAGGAGTAGAAATGTTGTTAAGTTCTGAGTTAATTTAGCTCACCAAGGATGCAGTGGTGTTGATTCGGAAAAGAGTTGGAACAGCTCGGGTTAGACAAAGAAAGGAGACGGATTTGCATCGAAAGAGTATAGATATAGAAGTAGGATCATTGGTATTTATAAAAGTGTCACCTTGGAAGAGGTTGGTTAGGTTGATCAGAAGGGGCGAGTTGAGTCCTAAATATGTGGAACCATTCGAGATATCAAGGAAGATAGTTGAAGTTGCTCATAAGTTAGTATTGCCACTGCAGTTGCAGCAAATTTATAGTGTGTTCCACGTGTCAATGTTAAAGCGATATATTTCTGATTTAAATCAAGTCGTTGACTAGGAGTCAATGGGCTCTCATCCAAACTTGTTCTACGTGGAAGGATCTATCCAAAACCTAGATCGTTATGAGCGAGTCCTTAGGAATGAGTTTATATCTATAGTGAGTATGCTTTGAATGAATTCTTGAGTAGAATAGTCTACCTGGAAGGTAAAGTCAGATATACTTGACAAATATCCTCACTTGTTTAGTTAAGTCAGATTCTGAGGACAGAATCTTTTTAAAGGGGAAAGGATATAACGACTCGTATATTTTTATTATTTAAATGTGCAATTATTGAATAATTAAATATTTAAAATATGTGTATGGATTCTGTCAGTTGGATATTATTTTGTTATTAATTACGTAAGATTATTGGTGTTCGAGGATCATTTGTGTAACTAGTTGTGGCGATGTGTTAATTTGTTTTTATAGTTAAAGGTGATTTTATTCAAAATTTATTTCCATAAATATTTGGATTGTCTCTAAAATAATTTTTATCACTTTACAATTTTATTTATTATTTTTAGGAGTTTATAAAATTTAGAAATCAATATTTCATCAATTAATTAGCCCGGTACGATTTTCTGATTGTATTTATTTGAAAAATCCGTACTTAATTCCAGAATTCTTCAAAAATTATGAAATCCATATTTATCTAAGTTTGGAATATTTTGAGGGTCTTAAAATTATTTTGAAAATTTTTGGGATTAATTCCTCACTGTATGATTGTTCGTTAAATCGTTAAAGGCGGGTATATTGCTCGAGTAATAAATGCTTTAAAATTTTTGAAAGATTTATTTTTATTAGTTTTAAATTATTCTGGGAATTTTAAAAACTAATCTCGTAATTTTGGATTATTTCTGCCCGAAAATTTATTCGTTAAATTATTATTTGCGGATCAGGATTAATTTTCGGGAATACTGTGTGGCGGATAAGCTTATTTGTCCTTATCTTTTCTCTCAATTCCATACCGCAGCAAACCCTTTTCTCTCGGTCATTTTCTTTCTTTCCTCACATCTCTCTCGATTAAACTCTCTCTGGAAGCTCTCTCTCCATCTCTGTATCTCTCTCGATCCTATCTCTCTCTCTCCCTCTTTCTTTTTCTCTCTCTATTTCCCCCGTTTTTCCCTTTGCTTCGTGTTTTCCGGTACCGTTACCGCTGTTCAGTCCTGTAAGGCGGGTGGTTCTGGTTGGTTTTCTAGGTTATGCATATATATATATAATCAGATGCATATACGTGTGTATAGCTGTGTGTGTACTGTGTTGCCTTGCTGTGTTGTTGTTTTTTTGTTACTTTCCGGCCACCGCCGTGTGTTTTTTCGGCGTGGTGGCCGGCGTGCGTGTGATGCACGCGCCCGTGTTCCTGTTGCAGTGTATATATGTGTTGCCTGCGTGTATATGTTATTGGTTCTGAAATTTGTTTGGTAATTCGAATATTTCCTTTTTCTGGGAATTCGAGTTATTAATTTAAATTATGTGAATATCTCGGTTGAGTATTGTGATAAATGTCGAATTAATAAATTTGTAATTATTCGGAATGATATTGGTGAAAATCCGTGATTGAAAACCCAACTCGGGTACCTCCGGATTTTTACTGCCGTCCGCGATGAATTTTGATGAGCGGGTGGTGGACTATGATGTTACTATCTGAGTCCTATGATTTAAAAATATAAAGTACGAATTAAAACGTAATAAAATGCGAGTATTAATTGATAATTATTTCTAATTGGTAATTGGGAATTTTGGACTGATATTGATGGTTGAAATCGGTGGTTGGGAATTGGATTGTGATTGGTTGTAATTGACTTGTTGACGTCGGGATGTTCGACGCGTTAGCCGATAATTAAAGGAGGTGATGCCCAATTTTCGGAAAATTAAATTTCGGAAATGCGAAGCCGTACACAGTAATTATCGGAACGTCGATCGATTATATATAAGTACTTTATACGATACCTGATTATGTGCTGTAATGAAATACTTTACTGAAACTGATAACCTTAATTTCGTAAAATGACAAATATACATATTTTCTGAAATCGAACACCGAACCAACTTTCGAGAACGTGAACCCTAATTGATACATGTATTATAATATTGAGTATGTTGCTAGTCGGGTTTTGTTAACGTACGGGTAAATTGTAGCGAGGATATGTCAATCATAATCGAATATCTAAATTAGGGTATTTCGACTCTCTAGGTTCTAGTTGGAAGGCCCAAGAGTTGGCGTTGGTCTAATGATAGCCTAGTGGACAGTCGACTGAGCTCAGTAAGGTTCTAACTGAAGGACCTGAGTGTTGAAGTCGAATCCAGGGTAATCTAGTAGGTTAGACGTTAAAGCCTAAGCGTCCGTGTCGGCTCAAGGTCAATCGATAATATTTGTAAGGATCTGCAAGGAAAGTACCCCTGAACAAATCTTTTACAGTTCAATAATATATGAATAATTGTTGATTTAAATTTACGTACTGGAACAGAACAATTTAAGTTATGTATCCCCGGGATTTCAAATGGTTTTGTTAACTTGTGTTTTGGGGGAAAAGTAACTTCTGAAAATGCCTATCTCTAACTTTTGAATAAAATGAAAATGTTTTGAAAAGTGTGTTGTGATATAATTGTTTTGACAAGAGATAGGTAAGTGATTTGGAAAACTGGATAAAAATGATCAGATAATTGGATGAGTGTGCACAGGGGGCCCGTAACGGCCTGGAAGATAGCGTAAGAGGCGAAGTGGTTGCGCACCCTATTATAACCACCAGCCCAGCGTGACAGGGACCTAGCTAGTCTCTGAGTTCTGGAACAAGTTTTCATAGGATAGCCAAGATAGAGTTACCCTATGGAGATAGCCTGATCAGCTATCTCACCAGGGATCATCCAATACTTTTATATCTGAGCAAGTAATTTTGAGGTTCCCGGGGAGGAACAAGTGATGTTATAGGTCCTGTGATGGGATAGGTTTTACGGTTCCCGTAACGGAACAAATGGTTTTATGGGTCCTGTGATGGGACGGAAGATTTGAAAATGAAAATAGCATGCTAAAATTTAACTCTGGTATTTACACAGCACAATTAATGAAAGGTTTTATAGAGCATGCTAGCTATTGATAATCTAGTTTTCATCAGTTTCCAATAGTTTATACATGTTTTACTTGTTTTCTAACGAGTTATGAATTCTGTTCCTATAACTGTTTATAATAAACTGTTATTGATTATTATTCATATAGTGGTACTGCTGATCAATTGATTGCTCACCCTTGCAAAATGTTTTATATACGTATTGCAGATACCTAGGAGATTCTTCCGTAGTAGTCGGGGCAGAGTTCCAGTTCTTTCCGTGTCAGGCTCCTCTGAGGTGGTTGTGACATACCAGAAATGGTATGTTGAGTTGCTATATTAAGATAGTATTGTCAAGGTGGTTGTGATGAATTGGTTGTGCGGTAAGTATAACCTAAATCATACTTAAACCCGGTAAAGTTCTTGGTAAGAGGGGTCGTGATTATGTTTTATCAGTGAAATGAATTTCTTTTTATGCTGGTTGTTGTGTTATGGATGATGTCAACTCCTGACCCCGGGGTTGAGGCCAGTCACATGGAGGAAGTGGACACTCTAGTCGAAGCGAAGTACAAGGGTGGACGCCTCAATATATATATATATGTGGCTTATCTCCCATCCTAGAGGACCGAGAATTCGCTGGACCCTATTCTGATAACACTGAATCATCGGACGATGAGGTTGCTCCAAGGAGGAGGCGTGCAGGTAAAGAGCTGATGCCTAGTACCAACGGCCCAGGAGCACTCAAGGGACGATTCCCCAAGATGTCCCGCAGAGGATCAAGGCTCACGAAGCTGAGATACAAAGACTGAAGCGCGACCTGGAAACGCACCTGCCCCCAAGACCTCCACTTGCTACGAAGAAAAGAGATATTCCTCCAATCATAGACCTGGATGGTCCAATACCAAGAAGGGTTGGTGCCCCAAGGGCAGATCCAAGTGATTTGATGCCCCTGGGAGATCCTGATGATCCCAACCCGCCATTCACTGAAGAGATAATGAATGCCCATATCTCAAGGAAATTCAAGATGCCCATCATCAAAGCGTACGATGGTACTGGAGACCCTGCTAATCATGTTAGTACGTTCTCCAACGCCTTGTTGCTACAGCCCGTGAACGATGCTATTAAGTGTTGGTCCTTTCCTCAAACCCTATCAGGTATGGCTCAAAGGTGGACAACCGTCTGCCCCCAAACTCTATTGGATCTTTCAAGGACTTGATCCAAGCTTTTATCAAACAATTTATAAGTGGCAGAGTACACGAGAAGAGTTCGGCTTCTCTCATGGGCATGGTCCAAGGAGCAAAGGAGTCCCTGAGAGACTATATGAACCGATTCACAAAGGAGGCTTTGAATGTCCTTGATCTTGACGATAAGGTAGCTATGATAGCCCTACAGAAAGGAACTAGAGACGAGTTCTTTAAGATGTCCCTGGCCAAAAGCCCTCCTGAAAGCATGATGTAGCTTCGGGATAGGGCCGGAAAGTATATCAAGATGGAGGAAAGTATGAAGAAGAAAGCAGTGAGTAATGAACCGGCTGAAAACAAGAAGCGGAAGACAGATCAGGAGTATAATGTCAAGGACAAGTATCCTCGAATTGACAAAAGCTCTGACTCCTCCTCTTCTAAGAAGAATCAACAACCAAGGTTCACTAAATATACAAGGTTGAACGCTCCAAGGAGCAAAATCCTTATGGAAATTGAGAAGGACAAAGGGTTCAAGTGGCCGAACCCACTAAGGGGAGACCCCGAGAAAAGAGACAAGAGTCGATACTGCATGTACCACAAAGATGCTGGTCATGATACTGATGATTGTAGACAACTCAAGGATGAGATTGATTATTTGATCCGAAGGGGAAAATTCGGACGTTTCACAAAGGGTGAAGAGGCTTGAGGCCAAAAAATAGACAATGACCAAAAAGACGAAGATCGAAGGGGTAACGACAGAGATCGCAACCCACAGCCCTAAGGGCCAGTAATCAACATGATCTCAAGATGTCCTACAGCCTCTGGGAGTATAAGGAACTCTCGAAAAGCTTATGTGAGAGAGATGATGAGCATAGATGGAGAACCATCTAAGTGCTCTAAGTCATAGATGATGCTTGAATTTGGTGACCCAAACCTTGAAGGTTTGAAATTTCCTCAGAATGATCTTCTGGTTATCACTCCGATAATTGGAAATTATTCTGTTATGAGGGTCCTAGTGGACAATGGAGCTTCCTTGGATATTCTTTTCCATGACACATTCATAAGGATGGGCTACAATGATTCTCAACTAACTCCATATGACGCACCCATCTACGGGTTTAACCATATGGAATGCAAAGTCGAAGGAGCAATATAACTTCTCGTAACTATCGGGGAAGAGCCCGGGAAGGCTGAACTTTCAGGTTGTTAAGGAAGCCTCTACCTATAATGCCATCATGGGTAGAACAGGAATCCATACGTTTAATGTCGTCCCTTCAACCTACCACATGGTACCTTAGTTCCCAACTAGGAACAATGTTGGAGAGGTGAAATGAGATTAGAAAATGGCCCGCAGTTGCTATGTTGCAGCACTTAGGCCCGATGGAACCAGGGGGAAGGTCCTCCCCATAGAAGACATGGATGCCCATGAGAATGATGAACTTCGAGGGAAGCCATCAGAGGACTTGGTCCTAATTCCCCTTAGACCCAAAGAAGGTCACATATATTGGGGCATCTCTGGACAAGCCCTTGAGGGGCCAATTGACAACTTTCCTACAAGAGAACAGTGATGTGTTTTTTTTGACAGCAACTGATATGTCATGGGATTGACCTGAACCTTATAACTCATAGGTTGAATGATGACCCGAATCGAAAGGCTATGAAGCAAAAGAAGAGAACTTATGCCCCTGATAGGCTGGAAGCCATTAAATAGGATGTTGAGAAGCTCTTAGAAGCTTGATTTATTGAGGATGTGCAATTCCCTAAATGGTTGGCCAACCCTGTAATGGTTAAAAAGGCTAATAGGAAGTGGAGGATGTGCATCGACTTCACTGACTTGAATGATTCTTGTTCCAAAGACTGCTACGCCTATTAAGGATTGATACCCTGATCGATGCCACCACTGTACACGAGATGCTAAGTTTTTTGGATGGCTTTAGTGGTTATAATCAGATTAAAATGCACAAGGATGACACCTCCAAGGTATCTTTCATAACTGACTTTGGTGTGTTTTGACAAAAGCTACTTACCAAAGGTTGGTAAATAATATATTTGCCCATCTAATTGGGAAGACCATGAAGGTCTATATTGATGACATGTTAGTCAAAAGCCTAAGCAAGGCCGATCATATTAATCACCTCAAAGAGGCATTTTAAGTGCTGAGGCACCACAAGATGATGTTAAACCCCGCCAAGTGTGATTTTGGTGTTGGGTCTGGAAAATTTTTGGGTCACATGGTCTCTAAAAGGGGAATAGAGGCCAACCCCGAACAAGATCAAAGCCATCCTAGACATAGAGCCACCACGCTCCATCAAGGACTTCCAAAAGCTGACAGGAAGAATCGCAGTTCTAGGGCGGTTCATCTCCAAGTCTAGAGACAAATGTCTTCCCTTTTTCAGAACCCTTAAGAAGGTGAAGAATTTTGAATGGACACCTGAGAGCCAAGAGGCCTTTGAACAGCTAAAGAAGTATATGACTGAAGCCCCGTTGCTGGCCTAAACCAAGTCCGCAGGGCACCCTTTATTTGTACCTAGCGGTATCTGAATAAGCCGTGAGTGCGGTCCTCATAAAGGAAGAACAGAAACTCCAAAAGCATGTATACTATGTAAGCAAGGTGCTCCAAGGATCATAATTGAATTACTCCACCATATAAAAGTTCACGCTTGCTCTCATTATAGCCTCGAGGAAGTTAAGACCGTACTTCCAGGCTCATAAGATCGAAATCCTGATGGACCAACCCTAGAGGAACATTCTTCATAGCCCGAAGGCCAGTAAAAGGTTCATCAAGTGGGTAATTGAGTTAGGAGAATTTGACATGAAGTACAAGCCTCGAACGGCCATTAAAATACAGGCCTTAGCATACTTTATGGTCAAATGCACCATTAATGACCAAGAAGTCAGGGGGAAGAGATAGTAACCCCAGAAGGAGGAGAGAAATAGAAGGGTAAAGAAATGACCCTGAAAGAGTATTGGGTTCTCCATTTTGATGGAGTGTCCAAAACAAAATCTAGTGGTGCAGGCCTAGTCTTGCAAAGCCCCGATGGGTTTAAGATTGAGTATGCTTTGAAGTTGGACTTCCCAACTACGAACAACGAAGCATAATACGAAGCATTGATAGTCGGCTTAGGCTTGGCTCGAGCCTTGAGGGCCAAAAACCTGAAGGTCTATGGAGACACAAGACTTGTAGTTGCTCAAGTTAATGGAGAGTTTGAGGCTAAAGATGATACTATGTCCAAGTGCCTGAGAGTTTTAAAGGAAATACTGACTCAGTTTAATGAATGGTACGCAAAACATATTCTGAGAGAGGAGAACACTAGGGCTTATGCCTTATCCTAGTTCACCTCGTCTGAAATCGAGAACTATCCGAGAAGTATCTACTTCCAGGTCCTGAAGACCCCTACTATTCATGTCATAAATCTGATAGCACCGGTTGGTGTGGCAAGTTGTTGGATAGACCCAATCAAAATCCACCTAGAGACTGGGTGGCTCCTCGACTATGCCCAGGAGGCACGCAAGCTGTCAGTGAGAGCATTGAGATATTCATTGATTGAAGGCCTTCTCTACAAAAGCTCCTTTGTAATTCGAACCTAAAGTACTTAAGACCTCTTGAAACAGAGGAAGCGCTTAAAGAAGCCCACGAAGGGATTTGTGGGCAACACTTGGGGGGCAGGGCCCTCGCTCATAAGATAACCCGATTGGGGTTCTACTGGCCAACTATGCTAGCCGATGAAAAGGCTTATGTGAAGAAATGTGATAGGTACCAGAGGCACGCTCCGATAGTACGGCAACCCCAAGAAAGTCTTAAATCTATCAGCATACCCATTCCTTTCTGCAAAGTAAGCATTGGCCTAATAAGGAGAACATGGAAAAGAGTTATAAAAAATTTAAGTCAGAAGGGTTGAGTCCCCAAGCACGAGGCCTAGGCTGACCAGCCTTGGCCGACCAGCATAAAACAGGGCCCTTTGGCCGAACAGGGCCCCCTGAAGGGGTGATTCCTATGAAATTTTTTCAAATTCTAAAAGAAGTGCACTTAAACAAAAAGTTTATACAAGTTGAAGTGTACCTGATACAAGGCGTGAGCCCCCAGCATCTCGGCCTCAAGAAGTTTCTCTCCAGAGGAACCATGTAGAAGGTCGAGAGAAGTAACACAGTTCCTCGACCAATCGAGGGCTAGACCCGGACTGCTGAACACTGATTCATTGGTGTAGATTCCCCATGAAGGTTCCCAATGGATCCTTGTACTTCCATCGAAGTCTTTGGTCCTCTTCTGTCCAGATCCAGACACTTCAAGGAAAACGGAATATTAGGATCACGGTTCGCCTGCTTGGATGCATCCCGAGCCATTCCTCCTGTGATAATATTGCTCTTGTTGGCCTTGGCGTCAAAAGCCCCAGCAGCTGAAACAAGAGGAATAGAAGACATATATAAGACTAAACTTGTACAAAGTTAAAGTAGAATAAAAGTAAATACCCTCTATAGAAATGTGTTAATGCCAGCCTCAACGAGCTTGGTTTCCATTACAAACTACCAATAGGGGGTTCTCCCGTCATCATTAATAAGGAAATCGGGGGCAAGAAGCTCAGCATCTATAAGGTTGAGGATGTAATGAGAACTATCAACCAAACTGCTGAATTCACGTCTGAAATACGCCCCCAGTCTCCACCCTTCTATTCTAAGATCACAAACTTCTTATTCCTTTTTTGGTTTGAGTCATGAAGAGAGCTCGTGTTCACTATATGAAGAACATGAGGTCTATATTATATCACGACCCAGCCAGGTTTGTTCAGAGGAGAAGCTTTCATCATGAATATGCTTTGGAACATCGTTACGCTCAATGGGATGCCTAAGTCATGGCACCTCACTATGAAGAGAATGATAAAAGCCCACCCATTAGGGTAAGGTTGACACGGATGAATTTTAAGCTCTTCCAGAAGTCTTGGAATAAATGGGTGCAGGGGAAACCGCAGTACAGGCTTCAGGGCTTCCTTATACACGAATAGCCTTTGGGGATGAGATTGCAAGCCCTCTCACTAGGCTTAGATTTACGATTCTCTAAGCATTCGGCCCAAGAGTAACTCGACTGAATATCTTCAACATCCCCTTCACGGAGCATACTCTAGTGATGGAACGCGTCAAAATGGACCGTGCTTGGGTACTCATCCGCCCTCTCATCTAATATGCTAATCAGATTGTTAGAACAACGGTTAATAAAGAAAGGATAAATAAGATCTATACCTTGTAAAGAGTGGAGAGTAGCCCTCTTGTGCATAGCTTCCTTCGTGGAGAAAGAGGATTTGCTAGGACCTTGACCTTGAGACGTCTTTGAAAAGTTTAAGAAGAGTTGGGAGCTTGAGAAACGTTTGAAAATTTGAGAAGTGGAGAAATGAAAGTGTGAATGAAAATGAACACTTCACATCATCTTTTATAGGAAAAGAGCTACCTACTACAGCAGGTCGTAACTCTGCTGGTTCGCGCTAGCAGGTACCGCTCGAAAGAACACCAGAAATGGTGGAGAAAAATGATCGAAAAATTAAATAGGACGACATAATAAATGAATAAAGCGATGCAGGACACCGCTTATCGTATCAGTCCTCTGAAAAAAAGCTTGATTGGGACTAAGCATAAGTCATTAGTCTTAGTTAAGGGCTGATTACATTAATCACCATTGTTAGTCCCTAACAATGCAACAAGAATTACAGAAGGGGGGTTGAATGGAATTCTTGAACCTTTTTCTCAAATAATAAAATGTTCTATCTTAATAATATATAAGTGTTTGATTTGCAAAGTGCGGAATAAGAAGTTAGTAAAATCAAAACACAAGTAATTAAAAACACAAGTCTTTAAAAACTTTCTAGTGGATTTGAATGTATCCACCAGAGATATATATTATATCAAGAGAACTCTGTGTATCAAGAATTGCTCACAGCTGCTTACAAATATGAACAACTAAGTTTACAGAGAAATGCTAAGAATACAGCTTACAAATGTTTCTCTGAGAATTTTCTTGCTTAGTGTTCTTGTTGTTCTATTTGCTACTTCTTGGTTTATATATGACCAAGATTACAAAGTAATAACACAAGATAATAAAACAAAACCTATCAAGTCTAATACTATGCTGTTTCATTACTCTATTCCAGCATCTTTGAATATCTTCATAATAGCATGGAAAAGGTAATGCTTCTTTGTTCTCTAAAACTCAGTTGCATAGGCTTCCACATTCCTTTTTGCATACACTCGGCGCATGTGACTGTGTTGTCACTGTCAACTGATGTTTGAATTGATTATCTGCCGGGTACATGATCATCCGTAGGGTTGCCTAGTTGATCATCCGTCGAGTGGCATTGTTGTTTATCCGTCGGGTAGCAATCTGGCACTTGACTTCATTTCATTTATACAGAATTACAAGACATCATCTATGTACAATTAATCAACCTATTCTGCATATCTAATTAAAGTCAACATGACTTGAGTGCTACTACAGAATCTAAATAATGTGTATGCAGAAATGTGCTACAGACTCATTATTACATAAGCTACTCACTCGATGGATAATTGATCATCATCCGTCGGGACTATATTGAGTCATCCATTGGGACTATATTCCTTATCCGTCGAGCTACATTTTTCACTAAGTAAAATCTACTAAGGTGTTTTGTTAATGAAATCATCAAGTTCACAACATATCCACAACAAACTCCCCCAATTTATGTCTACTGGAATTGTAGCCATAAATTAAGAGAAACTTGATGATAACAAAATATCCTAAAAATACAACTTTAAAAGTAAGTAGATAAAACTGTAAAGTGCTTCAAATAACAAAATGTACAAAGATTAACTCACAGTCATTTTAAAGGTGCTCCTCTAGCCTGAGCAGATTTGTCTAATTCCTTGAAGGTCTGGATCTCTTTCCAAGATTTCTGTTGTTTTTTTCTATCTGATTTTGGAGCTGTCTGTGGAATTCCAGTTCATCAGATTCTGAGAGATTTAGCTTTTCTTGCATCTCCAAAAGAGTCTCATTGCTAGAGATGCTCAATTGGTCTTCTAACCTGAAAAATCTTTTAACTCCTTTGTCATCCATGAACTCCATCAGCCAGTAGGGCCTTAGATGCACTCTACTTCCTGTGTAAGGAATAGTTAGAGTATTTGGGAGTGCATCTTTAGCTCTAATACTCCTCAGTTCTTCAATCTTCTTTAGAACCAGTCTTCTTGTAGTTATATTAAAACCAAAGTTCTTCTTGAAAGATGAATAAACTTTTATCAGCATAGATTGGCTTTCTTGAAGGATCCTGTGAAGTGGCCATTGAATCTCATTTCCTCCCTTGTACTTGAAAACTAACCTTTCAGGTAGATTTCTGTAAGCATCAATCCCTCTAACTTCTTCCAGTTCATCTAGATAGAGGTTTAGATCAGAGAATTCCTTGATGTCACATAAGTACATGTAATATCCCTTATTGACTTTGGATTTAGCTTTGTTTAGAGATTTGGATTTGAGAGGTGACAACTTCACTTTCTTGACTGCTCTTGACTTTGTTCTCTTTGGCTTGTTAAGGATTGGCAAATTGAAGTCAGGAATTGGTAGACTCTCCTAGTCTATTGGTTCATCCTTAGGCACAATAGGTTCATCATGAATGTTCGTGTAAGGATCCACCACCTTAATATCTTCAAATACCACTGAGGGTTTTGGTGCTTGAGTTGTAGTTGGAGTGGATTCCTTGGGAAACTGATCCTCCAATTCCTTACCAACAAAGTTCAATTTCCTTTTGGTTCTTTTGGCCAATTCTTTGTATCTTTGAGATTTCTTCTGTTGTGGTTCAACTTGCTTCTTTGGATCTTGAGATTCAGTGATTTCAGATGGCTGAGCAGGAATTTGTTGTGTTGGTTTCACAACTTGTAGCTTGGCCAAGATAGCAGTTTGCTCTTTCTTTTGTTTAGCCTTTTTAGCATCTAGAGCAGCTTGTTTCTTTTCTTGCTTCAATCTTGCCTTTTCTTCTCTCTTTGCTTCAGCAAATTGAGGATGTCCAGCCACCACACAAATCTCTTTACCATTTCTGAAAACTTTAGCAATTCTCCTTTTTAAAGTTGAATCAGCTGGATCCTTGTAGAAGGCAATGGATCTTGACAACAGTTTCTTCTCATCAGGATTTGGTATCTCATACACTGTATCCAAATGGTTCTTTAGTGAGGTTTTTGGATAATTCACCCTTGGCTTCAAAAGTACTACAGCCTTTGGAGATTTGATGCAGGATGGCTGTCCTCTTTCCAGATAGTTCATGCTCATTTCATTCACAGAGATTTGCCTGACTTGAGAGTGATGAATGACTGACTTTTCTGGCTTCTTTGCTAGCCCAAACTTCTTCTGAATATCCTCATCAATCGTCTCCCAGTTGATTGACTTTAACTGCTCCTTTTCAGCTGCTCTTAAGTTGTCTGCTGCTTCATTTATCAGATCAATGTTATCTTTGGTTGGTGGCTTGGTGAAAGTAATTGAAGGCACAATTACTTTGCTAACTTCAATGTTGAGCACTTTTTGCTCTCCTTCACTCCTAGAATTCTCTTTCTCACCTTTTTGTTATCAGCAAGTTGAGTAGAGGAGGTCTGTGCAGCCACCAGTTTCTGTAGCAAGTCTGTCTGTTGAGCTTGGTGAAGATGAATTGCTGTAAGAGATGCTTCCATTACTGTCATTCTTGTATATAAGGCATCTATCTTTGTGGCAAGATCAAAATTTTTCCTGAGCTGTCTCTTGATGTCAAGCATTGTATCTTCTGGAAGTTTAGAGTCCATCTTATCATAAATGGCCTATTTCATCTCATCAATATCACCTTTGATATTGTTGACATCTCGAGCATGTTGAAAACCTTGGATTTGTTGCAGTTGCAGAGAAGCAAGATGTGCTTGAAGGAGCTTTTTCGTGTTGGCATTTGTGGTGGTTTGAAGAGCAGAATTTGTCTGATTTATTAGTTGGATCAGGGTTGTCTTAAAGAAGTGTTCATCACAGTGCTTTGAAAATGCCCAA
Organism: Apium graveolens; assembly: GCF_009905375.1. Taxonomy (NCBI): domain Eukaryota; kingdom Viridiplantae; phylum Streptophyta; class Magnoliopsida; order Apiales; family Apiaceae; genus Apium; species Apium graveolens. The sequence continues at coordinate 243,298,891 of NC_133649.1, read as the reverse complement.
GATGGCATGCCTGATCTTGAACTGGAGCATACTTCTCCCCCTATGTCCAATGGCTCTTCTTCACTATCTCCACCTTCACCTCCAAAGAATTCTTCTGAACCACCAGTCTCATAATCAACATCACCAGTTGTAGAGGGAAAAGCTGTGATGGCATCCTTAGCTCTTAGCATTGACTGTGTGGCGTGCACCTAGTTGAGCATCCTTTATGCATTGTCATTGCCCTGTTCAGCTAGAAGTTGATATGCTGGAACAGGGTGAGTAAATGTCTCAGCATCAAGGGAGGTGGATTCCATAACAACTTGAGGTTGTTGAGATAGTCCCTCCCTGTCTGCATCCTGGACATTCATTAACTCACTTGCAATGACATCCATCCCTATAGCTCTTGTACCTGTATTTTTCTCATAATCTCTCTTTTGTTGCATCAAGGTCTCACCTTGGCTCCCCACCCTCACACCCTCACCTTCACCATCTAAGGTGGGACTCCACACACTCTCTTTTTCCAATCCTAAAGAACTGGATTGCATATTTTCACTATTTTCCTCTCTTTTTTCCTTGGGAGCAACCCAGACTCTCACTCATAACACTCCCTTCCCTCAATCCTAGGAGTGATTGTACTACCACTAAGTCTTCTGCACTTGAAATAATTGATGAAATTTGAAGTTGTGCAGAGACACTCGATGGATAAGGGATATCCGTCGGGTTAGCAGTTTGACTATCCGACGGATAACTGCTGTTAAGCTTATCCGTCGAGATACAATCACTACTCGACGGATGAACAATATCCATCGAGAGAGTAGGAATAAATGAGTTAGGAGTGGAAACTATTGTGGACTCTGTGCAGATTGATGAAAATTTTGGCACAGATGTCTCAACAGTTCCTGAAAGAATTGGCAAGTGAGCCTACAAATCATCCAAAAGATGATGCTCACTTGCACTAGATTTTGGCTTCCCCAACAGAGTTAAAGAAGGGGAATCAGGAATTGATGTGTTGATCATATCCACATCCAGAGAGTTTGTGGGAGAATTTGGTGTTTGGGGTGCTTCTGTAACTAAAGATTTTGGCTGTGACTCCATATTTATTGGAGCCATATTAAATTGACTTTAAGAAGGTGCCGTGACTGTGTCTTTAGCACCAGTTTGCACAGTATGTGAATCCTGTGCATTCCCAGGGGTTTTTGGTTTCTTCTTTCTTGTATAGGTTTGGGGTGAGCTTGTGTCCCTTACCCTTTTGGCATGTGCTCTTGGCTGAGAGCTTTGTTCAATAGTCACATCCTTTTGGGAGGATGCAACTAGCAATGAGCTAATTTCCTTATTAAGCACTGCAGTCTGTTGGGAAACTGCAGTGTGGCTAGGCTGGGAAACACTCACCTCTTCAACCTTATCCTTAGGGCTTCTTTGATGTTCACCCTGTCCCTCACCTACCTTTCCCACCTTCACACTCCCCTCTTTAGATTTGGTGGATTTTGCAACTGGCATCTTTTGAGAGATACCAGAGGGGGCTTTCTTCGACTTAGATTTAGAAATTTTGGATTTGGTAGCTTGGGTAGGCAACTGTAGGGTCATTGACACAGTTGCCATAGCTACACTAGTTTGCAAAGAAATGTGTGAGGTTGGAATAGTAGAGACAGATGAACTTACCTCACTTACCCGAGGTGCTTCCATCACAGGGAAATAGAAGAGTGGCACCTCTTTGTGATGGTTTTCCCTGTTCAAATCTGCAATAATTCTTCTCTCTTGAACCCAACAATCTAATTTGTTGGTTGGGTTCTCAAGCACAATTCCCTCAGAGAGGTGGTTAGCTAACATCATGAAAAATCTAGCATAGTAAACATTTTTATCCCTCTTATTTAACTCTCCTAACTTAAACCCCAACTCAAACAAAATAAGATCACTAAAGTTAAAGTACTTATAAGTGACTAGCATGTTAAGCATGGAGATATTAACAGAATCAAAATTACTAATTTTACCAGAGAATACCTTAGTAACTACATCACATAGATAACTCCATTCCTTCCTAAGACCCAACCTCCTAATTTCACTTAACATAGAAGTAGAGAGCGCATAGTTCATGGAGTTAAGCATATTAACAATGTCAGTGTCTGTGTGTGGTGAAGTTACATTATTATCAGGAATTTTGAAACATGCTTTAACAACATCACTGTTAATACAGAATTCTTTACCTTTAATAGTGAGTGTGATGGTCTTATCAGTTGAGTTGTACACAGCAGTTAACCACATTTCCTCAACAACCTCGCAGAAGATGGTGGGTGATTCTAGCATGGCATAGTTGAGTTTGCAGTTCTCACAAAATCCATCATTTTGTGGTAGTCACCAGACTGTTGAATCCCCTTGTTTACTAGAGTCGTGAAGTTGTTCTTCTCATAGATGAATCCAGTTTGTGACATGAATCTTGACTACTGGTGCCATTGTTAGAGAGTGGACATTACATAGATATAGATGATAATTGTTTTCGAGAAAGAGATAATTTAGAGCAGATGATTTGAGAATGATAAAAGAAAAGTAATGGAAATGAATTAAGCTTTTATACTATCTAAAAAATAACTGTCAAAAATAATAAAGTAAAATAAAGTAACCAATAAGAATTGCCCAAAATAGCCGTTTAAAAATAAACTATAAAAATTCCTTCAATTATCCGTCGTGTTATACTTATAAACTGTAAGTATACTTGATGGATAAAGTTCGGGGAATTAACGGCTAAGATTCAGACAATTCGACGGATGGGGATAAATCAGTTATCCGTCGAGTCATAAAATATTCCAGAAAAGTAATTGATTTTATTAATAAAACATATACCGACGGATGATCAAACTCGATGGATAATGATCATCCGTCGAGATGTAAATTTTGACTTAGCCAAAATTTCATCCACGACTGTAAAACCAATTAAATTTATGGCTGCATTACAACTTGCAAATTATTTAAAAAGATTTAAGAGTAATTTAGCATACCTAACTCACTTACCAACCTTGAAAAGGTGGATTCATCCAGTGGCTTGGTAAATAAATCTGCAAGCTGCTTTTCACTTGGAACAAAATGTAGTTCCACAGAATCATTCATTACATGTTCCCTTTTGAAATGGTACTTGATGTCTATGTGCTTCGTTCTTGAATATTGTACTGGATTTTCAGTGATGGTAATTGCACTTGTGTTATCACAGAAAATGGGAATTCTTTCCACTTGAAGACCATAGTCTAGCAATTGGTTTTTCATCCACAAAATCTGTGCACAGCAACTGCCAGCAGCAATATATTCAGCTTCAGTTGTAGAAGTAGAAACTGAATTTTGCTTTTTACTGAACCAGGACACAAGCTTGTTTCCTAGAAATTGACAGGTTCCTATTGTACTTTTTCTATCAATTCTAAAACTGCATAATCTGCATCTGAATAACCAGTTAGATCAAAACCAGAATCTCTAGGGTACCAAATGCCAAGTTTTGGTGTTCCCTTGAGATATCTGAAAATTCTCTTAATAGCTACTAAGTGAGATTCTCTAGGGCCAGCCTGAAATCTAACACACAAACATGTAGCAAACATTATATCTGGCCTACTAGCTGTTAAGTACAGAAGTGAGCCAACCATGCCCCTATAACTTGAAATATCCATAGACTTTTAAATAGTGTTTAATTCAAGTTTAGATGCAGTGGCCATGGGAGTTTTTGCAGATGTGCAATCCATTAGATCAAACTTCTTTAAAAGATCATAAATATATTTAGTTTGACTAATGAATATTCCATCACTAACTTGCTTAAGTTGCAAACCAAGAAAGTAAGTTAGTTCTCCCATCATACTCATTTCATACTTACTTTGCATCAATTTGGCAAACTTTTTGCAAAGTTTTCATCTGTAGAGCCAAAAATCATGTCATCTACATAAATTTGAACAAGTATACTAGAGCCATTAACATTTCTAAAGAAAAGAGTTTTGTCTACAGTACCTCTAGTGAAGTGATTCTCTAAAAGAAACTTTGACAAAGTGTCATACCAGGCTCTAGGTGCTTGCTTCAGTTCATAAAGTGCTTTCAAAAGATAGTAAACATATTTTGGAAAGTTTGGATCTTCAAAACCAGGAGGCTGACTGACATAGACTTCCTCCTCCAAATCTCCATCCAGATAGGCACTTTTGCATCCATTTGATAGACTTTTAAATTGGCATGGGCTGCATAGGCTAAGAAAATTCTGATGGCTTCAAGTCTTGCAACAGGAGCAATTGTTTCATCAAAATCTATTCCTTCTTGTTGACATTAGCCCTTAGCAACCAATCTAGCTTTGTTCCTGACCACTATGCCATTTTCATCCATCTTGTTTCTGAATACCCATTTGGTGTCAATTGGATTCTTTCCTTAAGGCTTGGGCACCAGCTTCCATACCTTATTCCTCTTAAATTGGTTTAGCTCCTCCTGCATAGCTAAAATCCAATCAGGATCCAACAAAGCTTCTTCTACCTTCTTTGGTTCTTCCTTAGAAAGAAAGTTGTTGTATAGACATTCTTCTTGAGTTGTTTTTCTTGTTTGAACTCTAGAAGATACATCACCAATGATGAGCTCAAAGGGGTGATCATTTGTCCATTTTCTTTGTTGAGGTAGATTAGCTATAGATGTAGAGGCCTCATTGTTGTCTTGATGTGTGATTGAGTTTTGATTATTAGAAACTCCCCCTGAGTTAATGGATCTTTGATTTGAGAAGGGAGAGCTTTCTGTAAGTTATCTATTCTGACTTCCAGCTTCTTTTGATGACCCGACGGATGGTGAATTTTGAGTACCGACAGATGAGGCTGGTTGTCTCCCAACGGATAAAGCAGATTGTCTCCCGATGGATGAAGCATTATGCAACTCGACAGATGTTGAATTTTGTGCTTCATTGGTAGTAGATTTTTCTTCATTATCCTTTGATACTGTTTCTTGATCACTTTTATCATCACTGTCATCACTAACCATCTCCACATTGTCAAATTTGAGGCTCTCATGGTAATCTCCATCTTGCAGTCCTTTAATATTTTTATCATCAAACACAACATGTATTGATTCCACAACAATGTTGATTCTTAGATTGTAGACTCTATATGCTTTACCAATAGCATATCCAACAAAAATTCCTTCATCTACTTTAGCATCAAACTTCCCATTCTGATCAGTTTGATTTCTCAAGATATAACATTTGCAGCCAAAGACATGAAGAAAATTTAGAGTTGGCTTCTTGTTCTTGAACAATTGATAGGGAGTCATGCATTTTGCTTGATTAATCAGAGAAATATTTTGAGTGTAGCATGAACTATTTACAGCTTCAGCCCAGAAATATGTTGGTAATTTAGATTCTTCAAGCATTGTCCTTGCAGCTTCAATAAGTGATCTGTTCTTCCTTTCTACTACTCCATTTTGTTGTGGAGTTCTTGCTGCTGAAAACTCATGCAGGATCCCATTTTCTTCACAAAATATTCTCATGACAGAACAATTGAACTCAGTTCCATTGTCACTCCTGATTCTTCTAACTTTGAAATCAGGATGATTATTGACTTGCCTTATGTGATTGATGATGATTTCACTAGCCTCATCTTTTGACTTTAGGAAATATGTCTAAGAGAACTTTGAGAAATCATCTACAATTACTAGGAAAAATCTTTTCCTTGAGATGGACAACACATTCACTGGTCCAAACAAATCCATATGTAGCAGTTGCAAAGATTCTTCAATTGTTGAATCAAGCTTCTTTCTGAATGATGCTTTAATTTGCTTTCCCTTCTGGCAAGCATCACACAATCCATCCTTAAAAAACTCCACTTGAGGAATTCCTCTAACCAGTTCTTTCTTTACAAGTTCATTCATGGTCTTGAAGTTTAGATGGGATAGCTTCTTGTGCCATAACCAACTTTCATCCTGACTTGCTTTGCTGAGAAGACAAGTAACAGATTCTGCATTTTATGAGTTCAAGTCATCTAGGTACACATTTCCTTTTCTCACACCAGTGAGAACCACTTTTTTGCTTCTTTTGTTTGTCACAACACAGGCTTCTGAGTTGAAGGTTACTGAATTGCCTTTATCACAAAGCTGGCTGATACTCAACAAATTGTGCTCGAGACCATCCACTAAGGCAACCTCCTTAATGATGACATTATCTTTTTAAATCAAGCCATATCCCACAGTATAACCCTTGTTGTCATCTCCAAAAGTAATACTTGGGCCAACTCTCTCCTTGAACTCTGTGAGCAGGGTAGAATCACTAGTCATGTGTCTTGAACAACCACTATCCAAGTACCATAGATTCTTTCTGTTTCCCTGCACACATCAAAATCAAATCAAGTTGATTTTGGTACCCAAGTTTCCTTAGGTCCTGCCTTGTTAGTTTTCTTTTTCTGTTTCTTAGGATTTATCTCATTTGACTTGGGGATATCAGATTGATCCTGAGTCATTTGAGTTGAACCTTTGAAACCGTTCATTACAACAGAATTATCATGCATATTTTGATTAACAGGAAATGGCATGCTATTGGTGAACATGTTATTCCAGCAAGGCATGCTAAATGGCATTTGTGGCATACTAAATGCAGCATAATAAGGATTAGGTGCAATTGGCATATTAGCAAACTGTGCATTCATATTCTGTGTAGACATAGCATTCATAGGCATAGAAGACATGGCATTCATGTTGGGAAAATGAGGTGGCACAGATGTGGAAGTAGGCATGGCAGTTTTACAATTAACAGACAAATGATTTACACTACCACACTTGACACAGATTTTTCTTGGAGCATATTTATCAGGTGTGTAGTTATTATGCTTGTTAATTCTTACTTTACCATTTCTATTGTTTTTCTTTTTAGCCTCTATTTTAATCTCAATCTTTTCTAGTCTGTCACTCAATTGTTTGACAGTCATATGACCAACATTAGCCTTTTTCTCCTTCTTCACTTGACTGGATTCTCCTGGAACAAAATTCTTGGAAACTGATACATATTTCTCATTTAACTTGGTAAGTTTGGCTTTACTCACAGGTTTGCTCACAGTCGACGGATGAGGATTTATATCACTCGACGGATAACCCTTTTTGTTATCCGACGGATGACCCTCATCATCCGTCGAGTCTACATCTATTAGCAATTCTTCAACCAGATTGGATTCCAGCTTCTCCTTACTCTTCTTCCAGGCTGCATCACAAAAGGACTCAATACCTTGAACTTTGGTGATTTGAGCATGAACATCTCTAGATGTTTTCCATGCCTTAATCACCTCATGTTCTCGTTCAAGCTGCTTCTTCAAGATCTCTTCTTTCTTCAAGGACTCAGTTAATTCATCCTTAGCAATTTTACAGTCAATTCTTAATTTTTCAAATTCAATGAACTGAGACTCTAGCACATTATTCCTCTCACTTAAAAACAAATTGTTTTCTTTGATTTTAGCATTTTCCTTAGTTAGAGACTTAAGTGTAACATGCAAATGATATAATTCTGTAGACATGTCATTTATTGCATCATTACACTCAGCTTAGATAAATGTGCGAGGTTAGTGGTGATTACCTGATTACTTGAAGAACTTGTCTCCGTTTCATCAGACTTGGCCATTAGGACTAGATTTACATAGCTGACATCCTCATTCTCATCCAGACCATATGCTGCCCAGTCATTTTCTTGTATAATGAAAGCCCTTTCCTCTTGTTTGAGCTAACTCAAAATATTTCTGTTTATAATCCACAGGCTCAAACTTTTTCTTGCCGGAATCTAACTTTATACACTCACTGGCAAACTGCCCTGCCAAGCCATATTTGAAACATTTGAATTTTGATTTATCCACCATGTTTCTATTTGGCTTGGCTGCTCCAAAGTTCTTCTTGAACTTGAGCTTGGCAAATCTTCTGGAAATAAATGTTAGATGTTCATCAATATCTTCCATGTCATCTTGGCTCAAAGAATCTTCATTTTTTGCTACCAACCCCTTGCCCTTGTTTTCACAGACCTTTGAAATTAATTCAACAGCTTCCATCTTCATCTCCTTCTCTTTCTCTAACTCAGCAACTAGTGCAATGGATCCTCCTTTCTTTTTTCCTCTCTCCATCCTCTCATCTTTCTCTATTTCAAGCTCATAAGTTTTTAGGATGCCATGCATTCTCTCCAAAGTAAACTCCTTGTAATCTTGAGAGTTTCTCAATGAGATTGTCATAGGTTTCCATTCATTTGGAAGAGATCTAAGGAACTTAAGATTGGAGTCTTTTGTCTGATAGACCCTTCCATGTAACTTCAGAGCATTTAGTAGTTTTTGAAACCTACTAAAGATGTCAGTTAGAGACTCACTTTCTTCACTATGAAAATGCATATATTGCTGAATGAGTAGATGCATTTTATTTTCCCTTACTTGCTCAGTGCCATCACAGATAATCTGTATAGTATCCCAAACTTCCTTGGCAGTTTTGCAATTGATGATGTTGTCAAACATGTCACCATCAACTCCATTGAACAGGATATTCATGGCCTTCTTATCTTTCCTGACTTGTTCAATATCAGGATCAGACCATTCATGCCTTGGCTTGGGGACTGATGGTTCATTTCCAGTTGCAGCTCTCATTGGTACATGAGGGCCTCTCTCTATGCAATCTACATAGGCCTCATCTTGAGAAAGTAAATGGAGATGCATTTTTACCTTCCAATGGTGGTAATTATCTTTATCCAGAAAAGGAATCTTGACTCCAACATCCTTCTTGTTCATCTTGTTGATTTGTTGTGATCTTTAAACTCTCTGTTTATCAAGAGCTTGCTCTGATACCAATTGTTAGTCCCTAACAATGTAACAAGAATTACAGAAGGGGGTTGAATGGAATTCTTGAACCTTTTTCTCAAATAATAAAATGTTCTATCTTAATAATATATAAGTGTTTGATTTGAAAAGTGTGAAATAAGAAGTTAGTAAAATCAAAACACAAGTAATTAAAAACACAAGTCTTTAAAAACTTTCTGGTGGATTTGAATATATCACCAGAGATATATATTATATCAAGAGAACTCTGTGTAGCAAGTATTGCTTACAGCTGCTTACAAATATGAACAACTAAATTTACAGAGAAATGCTAAGAATACAGCTTACAAATGTTTCTCTGAGAATTTTCTTGCTTACTGTTCTTGTTGTTCTATTTGCTACTTCTTGGTTTATATATGACCAAGATTACAAAGTAATTAGAGAAGATAATAAAACAAAACCTATCAAGTCTAATACTATGTTGCTTCATTACTCTATTCCAGCATCTTTGAATATCTTCATAATAGCATGGAAATGGCAATGCTTCTTTATTCTCTAAAACCCAGTTGAATAGGCTTCCACATTCCTTTTTGCATACACTCGACGCATGTGACTGTGTTGTCACTGTCAACTGATGTTTGAATTGATTATCTGTCGGGTTGCCTAGTTGATCATCCGTCGAGTGACATTGTTGTTTATCCGTCAGGTAGCAATCTGGCACTTGACTTCATTTCATTTATACAGAATTACAAGACATCATCTATGTACAATTAATCAACCTATTCTGCATATCTAATTAAAGTCAACATGACTTGAGTGCTACTACAGAATCTAAACAATGTGTATGCAGAAATGTGCTACAGACTCATTATTACATAAGCTACTCACTCGATGGATAATTGACCATCATCCGTCGGGACTATATTGAGTCATCTTTCGGACTATATTCCTTATTCGTCGAGTGCTACATTTTTCACTAAGTAAAATCTACTAAGGTGTTTTCTTAATGAAATCATAAAGTTCACAACATATCCACAACAACCATGATTAGCAAAGCTTATAAAGATTAGAACAAGATTAGCTCCTCAGCTGAACAAGCTTCGTGAAGGTCGGAGTGCTAACGAGTACGAGAACAGAACATTCTCCTCATGACCGATCATACTACCTTGCATGAGACTCCCGAGGTTCATTAAGAGCAGACTTGGCCGACCAGGATACAAAATGAGGCCTTATGGCCAACCAGGAGCTTCTATAGGACAGCCCGGAGGGCCCCAAGGTCCATTAAGAGCAGACTTGGCCGACCAGAATACAAAATGAGGCCTTATGGCCGACCAGGAGCCTCTCTAGAACACACCGGAGGGCCCCAAGCTCCAGTAAGAGTAGCCCTGGCTGACCTGGCTATAAAAGGAAGCCTTGAAGCCGAGCAGGAGCCTCTATAGAAGAGCTGTGAGGCCTTCCAAAGTCGTTCTGGTGGCCCTCCTGGGGGATTTTATGTGAATTCATAAGAAGGGGTTGACCTCCAAATGAAACAAGTTTTGTGAAGACCAGGACGTCCATGAGAACGAGTCCCATAAAGATCAGAACGTCAGTGAGAACAAGTTCCTTGAAGAGCAGAGGGTTCTCAGAAGTAAGTTTCATAAATAGTAAAGCTTTCACCATAGCAAGCTCAGATAACTTTTCCTCTCGACCAACCAAACCACCTTGAGAGTGGCCCCAAGACCTTCTAAGAGCAAGCCTGGCCGACCAGACTGCAAATGGGGCCTTGAGGCCGTAAGAGAGCCCTGAGGCCTTCTAAAGTTGTTCGGGAGACCCTCCTGTGAAGTCTCTTGGAAATTTCTTAGAAAGGATAACTCTCATCGGAATTAAGTTTCGTAAAGACTAGAACGTCTATGAGAACGAGTTTGTTGGAGTACAGAACATCTTATAAAGAAAGTTTGGACAAGTTCAATGAAGTATAAGACTTCCTATAGAACAAGTTCAATAGAGCACATAACGTTTAGTAGAACGAGTACAGAAAGTTCGATAGAATGAGTATGGAACGTTCACTGAAATAGGCGTAGCAGAACCATGAGGAACTCTAGGACAACCATGAGATTAATTCCATGGATAACCAAGAGTAAGAAGAGCATATCAAAGTGCACGAAGGACATGAGTCTAAGTAAAAGGTTCTACTAAAAAAATTGGAGCAAACACCCCTGGCCAGCAAGGGACATGAGGACCTGCCCCTGGCCGACCATGAGGTGGCCGACCTCATGTGGCCGAGCATGCCACAAAAGAGGTCATGTGGTCGAGCAGGACTTCCTGCAGCAGAAGGTCCTACAGAGCCCCGACGACCCCCCTGCGAATTTTTTTGAAATTTTTTACGAAAATAAGAAAAAAATTCAAAAAATTCAAAAAATTTTAAATTTTCAGGATTTTAAGATTAAGCTCTGATTAGGGCCGATTAGTGAAATTTAGCCCCGGTTAGGGCCGAATAGTGTATATTATGCGTAATTAACCCGAATCAAGGGGAATTAGTGACTCGTGTGATGAAATTAGTCCCAATTTGGGGCGTTAAATCTATATACTCATGTTATTAGTGTGAATTAGGGATAATTAGTGTCTTACACATGCTGATTAGTCCTGATTAAGACAAATTATCCTCGATTAAAGCCAATTAGTGCATTCTAGCTTAAAATTAGGCTTTTTAAGCCTAGTTAGCAGTTTGTACATGGAAATTAGCCCCGATTAGCCCCGAATAGGGCATGATAGCAGCTTTCATCCTATAGTTAACTTTGACAAAGGTTAAGGGATGATAAATGCTCGCCTTTTAGTCCCCGATTAGGACCATTTATTGTTAGATGCTATCCAAATAGCCTGTGTAAAAGCCTTAACTGTGAATACTCACACTAATAAGTCATTGTAAACATGTAGGTCGTTGCACACTTTACGATAAAATGGCGATACCCATAAGGGATCGATACCCAGGAAGGGCCAATACCCACGAAAGGCCGATACCCACGAAGGGCCGACACCCATGAAAGGCCGATACCCGAGAAAGGCCAAAAGAACCTTAAGTCGCGAAAAGACCATTATAACTTTCACGAAAACTCGAGTAGTATTCAAGGAAGTTGGGGGCAAATGATATGGATATAAAATACATCCTAAAGACACATTAAATGTCACATTAATTACACTTGGGCTTCTTGTCTGAAGTCCAGTACAGACTTATCTGCTCCAAACTCGTAACAGACTCAGGACGACCCATATAGACAAGGCCCACCAGTAGAGGTTATCAAGGTCCACGAAGACAAGTTGTTCACGGACTAGGCCCAATACGGTTGGAACAGCAGAGACATGAGTCCAAAAAGGACTAAAAGTCCTACGCAGAAGGTTCTGGAGTTCCTTCCCTTCTAGGACTCCTAATTACCATCTAAGTTGGAGACTTGTCCACCAAGTCTCCCAACACAAGTCTAAACCTACACTCACCTCTATATAAGGGGATCTACCTTTCAACCTAAAACTACATTTTTGGCTTGATTCTCTATCACACAAAGATACGTAGGCATCTTGTAAGGACCGATAGTCCCGAACGCAAGAGCAGTCATCAAAGCTCGAAGCTCACAAACCCCAGCATTAATTACTAATGCACTCTAGTTTTTATTCCACAACAATTAGTTGTTAACATTCCAAGGAAAACGAATGACTATAGTAGGTTAGCGGTGGACTATAGTAATGCATCAATGATTATGTGAATAATGAGACGATAACAATAATGAGAGTTGTATTGTAAGGGATGTTGAGATTGAGTACCAATAATCGGGTCATGACAATGTATAAGTTATCATTGATAGACTAACTAAGTCGATTATTTACCTATTGAAAATTTATTTCTTCTTATCGATCGAGAGTCGTATTACTATATAAGGAAGGTTGTGGTGCAAGCGTATGATTCTAGTAACGATGATGTCTAGAATGAAATACTAAATTCGATTTTCGATATCGAAGGAGTTTCAAAGGTGATTGTTAATAAGATTGAACAAGAGAATGGGTCCATGGAATGATGGACGGAATATCAAAATATTCAGGCACGTGAAATACGATGTTATGATATTTGATGTTAATATATATATATATATATATTTATGTTTCATTCTCCTGTGATAAACCTCTATAGTATAGAGGTAGACTCCAAGCCAGATGTTTTGTGGAAATACTTTTATATAATTCTGTTAAATTCTTTCTTTTTCTCTTCTTTTCATTTTCGTGTAAACTGAGAAGAACAACCCTTCCAGAAGGGGAGGCATTGCCGAATGACTATCTATCTGTGTGATGGAAGCCTAGTAGGATACCATATATTATTTAATTGCTTGTCAAGTACTAAAGGTTGGCCCCCTTCTGTACTAAATATGCGATGTAACAAGTGTTCATGATCATGGTGATCTCTAAATAAATTCTTTTACTTCTATATGATGGATCAAGCTTTCGAAGATAGAAACAGCTGGAAAAGGAGTACTATCAGTACGGTGGTATTCAGAATCTAACGTGTTCGTGATACTAAGGTTGACGTAATTATTAAAAGGTTATAGAACACTAGAGAGTAAAAGTATATCCAGAATAGTATTATGTATGGAAGATATTGACGATTACGGACTAGAAAAAAGTGGATATTGAAAAGAAAAAGCTATAGCACTAGAAGATATGATGAGAGTCTGTGCGATAGACTTGAAAGAAATTTGGAATAATTATCTAGCACGGATTGAGTGTTTTACAATGATAGATGATATGTCAGTATCGGGATGTCGCCTTATGAGGCCCTTGAGGGAAGACAATGCTGATCTTCCTTGTATCAGAATGAAATTGGAGAGTGCAAGATGCTCGAACCATCAGTAGCCCAAAGGACCAAGGACATAATAGATTCAATTTGAGGACAGTGGGTAGCAGCCCAAGATCGACTGGAGAAGTACGCCGGATTGGCCCGGAGGGACAAAGAGTATGAAGTAGGAAACCTAGTATTGTTAAAGGCATTCCCTTGGAAAAAGGATTGATGAGGTCTAGAAAGAAAGGGAAGCTAAGTTCAAGGTACATCGGACCCTTCAAGATATTAAGATGTATTGGGAAGTTAGCATACGAACTAGCCCTACCCCCAAACCTAGAGCAAGTTCACAATGTGTTCCATGTGGCAATAATAAGGAAGTATAATCCGGAAGCCCGATATATAATGGAATACGAGCATGGAAATATGCAACCAGACTTTACCTATGTGGGACAACCCGTAGGGATTATGGATCAAAAGGAACAAGTGCTTAGGAACAGGGTTATCAAACTAGTCAGAATTTTACGGCAGAACCACAATGTGGAAAATCGACTTGTGAGTTAGAAAGCGCAATGCTAGAAAATTATCCACAACTATTTTCTATATGATTCCAGGACGGAATCCTTTTAAGGAGGGGAGACTGTAATAACCCCAATTTTTGCAAAGTTTTGAAACCCTGATGAATAGTAACTTTTGCTGATTGTGCTGATTGAGTAAAATTATCAGACCACCCTATATAGGAGTACTGTTATGGAAATTCTGAGATCGTATTAGTATTTCATAAAGTAAATGAGTGTATGTAAAGGTCGTCATAATTCAAATTCGGACACTTTGATTTTTCCTGAAAATCCACCAGTAAACCAAAGGAATTAAGTATAAGTTAACATGATTAAAAGGAATTTAATTCAAGGATTATAATAGAGGATCATTAAAGGAATATAAGATATTAAGAAAGGCTTAGGGAAGCCCAAGTAATAAGATCCCGGATATATATGATCCCTCAAACGATCAACGAGAACGAGAGTTGAGTGAACCATAAAACAAATAAGCGGCCAAGAGACCAACCAACCAATTAAGCACTAATCAAAGTGGTTAGTAGAGTATGACATCATCAAACCACAAGGAATTGACACATGGCAAGGAAATGATGCAAGCATGATGATGTAAGCATTTGGAAAAGATATTTAGGCAAGGTTGATTATGGACCAAGTATTTTAACCAACTAATTAACCTAGGTTAAGAGATAACCAAACAAGATAACATATAATTAGGAAGTAACCAAGCAAGCAAAGCTTTTCTTCCCCCCCCCCCATTTGAAGCTCTCGGCCCTTCCATGGAAAACAAGAAATAGAAATTCAAAACCTTAGCTCCACTCAAGCATAAATCTCAAGGTTAGTTTCTGTGGATTCTACATTTCATAACTTAGATATGGTATGATTTTGAGCCCTTGATTCCAAGGATAACATAGCTTATTAATTCACCAAAATTTAGGGTGAATAGTGTTTTCAAAATCTTAACTTCGTTTTATTGATTTCTCTTGCAAGATCAAGGTAGTATAAGGTTAGATCAAGGTTCTTTGAGACTCTCTAGAAACTTTCCACCCTCTAATCAAGATATAAAGCTTCTAAACCTTTAGTACTAAATCTGTTTGGTTTAGTTTTGTGATGGTTTGGATGGGTGAGTAGTAACTCGAATGATAAGCATCACTACACCATAGATGGCCTATCGCAATGGTTTAATCATGCGTGTTATAAAATTATGTTACCTTAGGTATGCTCATCTTAGCCTACCGCAACGTAGTATTTTTGATGTTACCATAGCCTTTATAACATGTTATTATAGCTTCAAAGTGTTACATGCGAGTAACATTTGGAAACTTATGTTATAATAGGGTGTTAATAAATAAAAAAGTAACATTTTACAAACAATTAAATATATATATATAATTATTTGACTTAAAAATTAATCAATTTTTATTATATAATTAAGTAATAATATTAATATTAGCTAAGATTGATAAAAATATATTGTTTTAAAATTTTGTAAAATGTACTAATTAATAAATGATATTTTTTTATTATTAAAAAATTTGAACACTATTTAAACTTAAAATTTTATTAAAAAATTAAAAAAAAAGTGAAATTAGCCTACATTTATTTAGGCTCTCGTTGGGCTCTCCATTAGGCGGGCTAAAATAGGCTCAAAAGTTTTGGACAAGCGGCAATTTTTTGTCAAAATTTCACACTCTCTACCTCTGAACATCTCTCTCTCACACACACACACTCTAAACATCTCTTTCTCAGGTCGCTCTCGCACACTCTCTCTCAGCTTTCAATTGTACTGAATCATCCTAAGGTACCACCTCACAGATTGATGATTAGATTAACTAGGGTATTATATTAGTAAAATCTCACAGAATCGAGTTAGGGTTTTTAATTGGAATTGGGGTCAAATCAGCTTGCGGTTCTACTTTAAGGTACTACCCCCTCTCTCTGATTTTGTGTTATTTTATATTTTCTCGATTTCGGGATTAAAAATTGTATATTATTGAGGTTTTTGTGATGTAGATTTGGAGCGGTGTTGTGTTTTTAGTATGAAGAATTGGCTTGGTTATGCGGAGGTTTGAGTTTCTTTGCGTCACTTGAACTTATGTTTGTTTTGAATGATAATGCCTTGAAGATACCTTGTGTAAGTCGTCTTTTGATTCTTTTAACAAGTGTGAAGATACATTATGTAAGTCATCTTTTGAATCTTTTAACAAGTGTGCTATAAACTTTATGACATACCTTATGTGAGGACATGCCACTGCATATTTCAGTAAATATGATGACAAGGAAATGAGCAGCGTTTAGATTATGAATTATTATAACAGTGACAGATATGTATAGTCACTGTGTGGTTCATAGTCTTGTCTAGGAAGTACTAAATCCGTAAGACATCTACCAAATTAAACTCCCCGTAAATACAAAAGATGTATTGCAGCTGACACGTTACCCATCTTTTGTTGCAAGTTTAAGTACAGGGTCGAGGGCGGTAAAGTTTTTCCCTTTACATGATCTCTTTACAGGCTTGATATTATCCAAAGACGTAATACATGGAATCCTACTATTTAAACTTATACAACTTGGGACTTAGCTTGATAGTTTATATTTGTGAGCACAAACCTATTATTTTAAACTTTTAAGTGTTTTCAGAAAGAATACCAAAGTTGAAGATGATTTTACTGCTTTATATGAATTGACGGGTGCAGATTCTACAATCTTATTATATCAATATGTACTCGTAATATAATATGTCAATTGCCCCATACTTGTCACTTACACCAACACAATCTACAAAAGTGTTGTTTGTCAACTTTGTTGTAAACTTTATTAAATTTGAAACTTTTGTTAATTTGTTTTTTTGTCAACAGTGTGACTATTACCCGTTCTCGAATAGAAGCTTCTATTCCTTGGAAGCATGGACCTACTATAGCTAGTTACGAAAAAGTGTGTTCCCTATTCTTTTAATATTGACCAAATATGTTTGTCAAATCCTGAAGTTGTGATGCTGGACAGTGAACACTTAGTGCAGTTTTGATTGAAATTGTAGTTACTGAGTCAATTATCTTTGCATTACAGGCTTTGAACTAATTTTTTGAGAATGTTGCAGAAGTGAGAGCTTAAACTGATTTATGACTATATCTTGTATTGTTTCATGTAATGTGGTCTTATATATATATATATATTTTTTTTTGGTTGCATTACAAGCTTTCTTGAAATATATTGATTTCCATCTTATCCGATGCGCTGTGATTGCGAGTCCAGGATTTACGAAGGTCTGTCACATTTTTTTCTGAATTCTTTATTTATATTATTTTGAAAAATAGGGATTTTCATATATCAAGGCATTCTGTAATAATATTGCATTTTTACAATCAGCATTTTTTTCAAACTTTCATAATAAAAAGTCGTGATTTTTTCGTAATAATGTAACATGTGTGGAATTATTTTTGCAGATTCTCTGTTGCTAAACAATACAGCAAAACTTTGTTTATTCTAGGACTAGATCAAAACTGTACTGTGTTTATGGGGACTAATAGCCAAAAAATACCAGACAGATAATTTAAGTATTTCCAGCACTACTGTTACTACTGGCCAGGGAGATATTTCAACACCACAGTCGACAGACTTCCGGGAAGTTTAAGGACACAGGCGGCAGCGAAATATTTTGATGTAGATTTTTTAGAAGTTATGAGATTCTTTCTTGCTGAATAATAGAGCAGAGTTTTATTTATTTCAAGACTAGGTCAAGACTGTACTGAAATATATGAAACTAAATCAGAGTTAAATCTCACTCTATTTTTTCTTGTCCTGAAGCATGCTTCTATATGTCAAGTAGCTAAATTTTATGATGTTTCAGGGTACTGGTGCACTAGCATTGTGATATTTCAGGGTACGTCTATCGCATCATTACCATAGGTTTTCTTGTTTATAATTTTACATGTGTCTTACTTACCGTGTTGATGCTTCTGTTATATATATGAAGTGTTTGGGATTATTGTTCAACACCAATCAATACTACGGATACACAAGGGAGGAATCTGCAGCTGACTCTGTTACTGGTAAGCTCCTTCCTTATTATAGGATGTCATTTGAAATGCCTCTGAACATCCGGTAACACAAATCTACCATATTTGTTTACTAGCTACCAATAAAAGAGAACATAAATGGTCTTACCAATAAGATAGAAAGTTTACCTAGAGAACATATGTATGTTCTCGAAATTCGAGTTTGCAATGACTGGTTCAAGACTCAGGGGAATTCATGAAAAGGCATCTAGATCATGTGCCAAATACAACACCCATTCTTGATCAGTTAATCCACGTGTCTAATTTTTTTTGCATTTTTACATATATATTTTTGAGAAGATAGGTCTGAATGTCACCTTAACTAGCTGCGGTGACAAGGTTTTCTAGTATAGAAATTGTAGGCAATCTTGGTCAGTAGAAACTTAACTTAAACTGCAAGTACACTTGAAAAGTATGTATGGTTACAGAATCTTTATCCTTCAGGATGTGGTTTGCTAGAACAGACTGTAAGTATATCAGTGGAGAATACCAACATATTGCATATATCGGTGGAATGTTGCTACTAATGAAATCTAGGATCTACATTTCTGGTGTTTGTTTATGCGCATACAAATACTGAAAGCCTACTTACTGAAAATTCAATCTTTTATATATTTAAATCTGGGTGTGTTTCATCTTTTTGTTCTAATCTAGTGCCACAATATGTGTAAATAAGGCAGGTAAATATGATCAATTAGTTTTAGTAATAATTACAGCTACCTCTCTGGTTAAACAGAACGCTGATCTCCGCAAAATTGTTTGGTCTCATCTTCTTTTGCTTTTTTGGGGACCTTTGCACGAGTACTTTAAATCCAAAACTTTGACAGGTCACAACAGGCTTTTGGCAATACAAGGGTGTTGCTATTTGCTGGATAATGAATATCCAGTTGCGTTACAGATATGTTTTTGCTTTATCTTATTTACCATATTTGTCATGATTATTTCTCTGGTGCTATACTTTAGCATAGTTTAATAAATAATTTGCTTGCTAATTAGTTTTATTTATTCTTGTATCCGCCTTTGCTATTTAAATTTCAATTTTTTTATCATAGTTTGAGTTTCTCTCTCCATGTATATGTCCCTGCTTTGCAGTTTGTATCCGACTGTATCTTTCTTCCTTTCATGTATGTCCACTCAAGTTTAAACTTTTAATAAGTGTAATATAGAGATATATGTAATGTATGTGTTTGTTTGTTTACACGATTGAGTTTTGAGTGTGAAATTGCTAAGATAATAATAATATATGTCTATTGCGGTTTGTAAGAGGATTTGCTATTTGTATGCTCGTACAAATATGTACATTTTAAATGGTACAAATATGTATATTTTGCCAAACTAAATTATAATGGTAGACTTTTTGCAGTCCATTTCAGGAATTACTACATGTAAAGACAGTCAAATTCCAGCAACATGGATGCTGGAAATTAGCTCTGCAGTGGTGGAATCTAAACTTGATGTTGACTTTGCAGAAATTTATGAAAAAATTATTGTCTAGGTATGCAGTTTTCTTTAACTACTAAATGCGGTCTCGGACAGTTCTGTTCAAACGTTTAAAGGCACCTCTTTTTCTCCACCAGGAGCAATATAAAACTCATTAAACTAAGCAATGAAGCAACAGGCTCTGAGGACTTGCATTTTCCGAACCAATTCGTAACCCTTTATAACTTGATGTAAAACTTTCTTGTGGAAGCAGTACTGGTCATACTGGAGGCATCTAGAGTACAATGTCATCCGCGTTTTAATGATAATCTGATTAAATTTTGGGTTCTGGAATCAACATTTGTTTATTTTTGTTTATTTTGTTGACTTGTATGAAAAACAGGTTTATGGTATGTTCAATTTATAAACAAATCATGTCAATTTTTTTTTAAGAAATATGTTACATTAGGTACTTCAATGTTACAAACAAATTGGTATAATATAATACAAATCATTAAAAAATTGTTATAGTGGGGAAAAATGTTAAAATGATTTTGTGGCCCACATGTGGGGCTCACATATGGGCCGCATTTTTTTTGCAAATTCTAAGTGCAAAGGTAACATATATAGTGTAATACTATAGACATAGTTTGATGTTACCTTTGCTTGCTGTTGTAACACAAATGTCAACGTTACACGAGGTCAAAAGGATGTTACCTTAGGGGTCAAAGGTAACTCGAAAAAAGCAACTTAATTTTTATGTTACCTTAGGTCTTTGCCGGGCCGTGGTAACATTTTTTTGGGCCTTTTTAACATTTTCTTGTTGTTGCTATAGGCCATCTATGGTGTAGTGCATGATTTGAACTTTGTTTGATTCAGTAGGTTAGTGGATTTTGGAGATAGCATGATATTTGATTGGATTGAGATTCTTGAGCTCATTTTGACTAAAATCAGTAGCCTAGGTATGAATCTTGAGTTTTTGATGATTTTTTGTTGGATTGGTATGATTTAGATTGGTAAAATTTGGGAATCATGTAAACATAGTCGTCGTGATGCCCGTTTTCCTATAGACTGTTTTGTGTTTATTTTTCGGAACAGAACACCCATTGTTATGAACTCACCACTGCCATGCTTAGATAGTCTATGATTTAATCTTTGTTTTGATATATGGTTCGCTTTGATCCGATTTACGGTTTAGGAAAAACGACTGTTTTAAGTAACGACGTTTCGCGAACGAACCCTTATCCCCTCGCGTAACTTTGAGACCATGTTTAAGGCCCTTAAAAGACTAATCGGATCATGAAACAACTATATAAAGTGTATTAGATAGTTGGTAAAATCTTTACAAAAGAGTCTCCTTAAAATGTTTAGCGGTTAATTTTATAAAAATAGTAGAGTCGAGGGTACGCGAGCGACCAACGTAAATCCTTAAGCGTAGAAGCGAGCGTTAGGGTATGAATGACTAAAGTCCAGTTTCATAAGCGATCGAGGATTAATTCCGGCTTATGTGTTGTTTATAGGTTACCGCATTCATCCCATACCCATTTCCACCCCAGATCGCTCTGGCAAGTTTTTTACCCGTATTACTGTTGTTGTGATATTATATACATATATATATATATGTGTGTGTGTGCGCTGCACGCATTATCTTGAGATAAGTGTATGAGTATTGTTAGAAAATCTTGTGATATATTGTTGCATGTATATTTTGGGAAGCATGTTGATATGCTATAAATATGCATATGCATGTTTTGAAATCTTGATATTTCATTATCAATATAATTGCTTATAAACTGCATGATACCTATGCTAGAAATAAGTAGTAGTTGTGAATTCCTATAGTATAGGGGACCCAAAGTAGAACATTTTTCCTAAAACCGGGAGGCGAGGTTCCTGAGCATATTTTCGACTATTTAAATAAAGATTTTACTTTCGTATAAGTATATCTTTTGTTATATATTATTCATTTCAAGTATTAGTTTCAAAACTTTTACTTTATTTATTTTTATAAAAACTATTATTTATTGGAATATTATTTAAATAATAATATTTAGATATTCTTCTAATATTTCAGAACTAATCTATTTTATTAAATCATGCTTATTCCAAACGTTTTCAAAAATATTTTCAAATCTCCAAAATGATTTAAAAAGTTACAGCGGATCCCAAAACTCGTTTTTAATTTAACATCTTCCTTTAGAAGGGGATTTAAATACTCGCTCAAAAATCTGAGGGAACCGGCTCCGTGATGTACTTTAATATTCGCAACAAGGTTGCTGTTTTGATGAAAGAGTTTTTGATTACTTGTACAACATTCGGGAAGTAAGTCCATCTAAATACATACGCATAGGCGACATACACCAGGGTACGGTCTATCAAAGTGCAAGAGCCTGGGTGACAGTGCATCAACGCGTAAGAGGCCGGGTGACGGTCCATCATAAGGTCCTAATGCGGCCAGGGTGATGACCGGCGAGGAATTCATCCATCTACTAGTAGAGAAGTGACTTGATTGATATCTTTGCCTGATCAGGAAGGTATCGGGTTTATGCCAAATCTTTCCTCCTTCCAAAATCATTGGGTATTACCACTATGTTTATACTTTTCATAACAGAGGTTTTCAAGGAGTGTATGAAAGAGATATATGTATACACTTATATATATATAGACATAATGAAGTATCTCGTAACTTCATTTCTTTTAAATGATATTTCAAAGATTGATTCTATACAAGTTTTGTCTTGTAACTTCATCTATGTGATGAACTTTTGAACTACGTATACTTTGAACAATAGTAGTTCAAGTAGTTTTCGGAAAATATATAAGTATATTGGAGTATTTTGTAACTTCATCTTTTTAAACTTAATCTAGTAAATGATTATCTTATGCATAAAAAGATTTTCAGAAAGTTATCGATAAAGATACTTTACACTATTGAATAAACTATATATATATTTTGAAAGTATATATATATATATATATATATTGAATATATTGCGACTTCGCCGCGTTAAGATATCAAACTTGTTTCATTGTTTTTCTTGATCAAGACTTTCTAAATACTATGAGAATACTCATATATTGTTAATTAATATACATGTTATTCTGGTGAGCTGTTTTGCTCACCCTTACTTCATTTCTTCATCACACAACAACAGCTAGGAGAGATGAACATGACCAAACTCCCAATTCGGGAACAGATTGGAAATATTCCGCAGCTTGTTGTAGGCATTGATGCCGCTATGGCCGAGGTAGGAGCTATCAATAGGCTAGGCTTTCAAATTTAATGTACCAGACTTATGTATATCTATGAATTATTTTAATGACAAAGAACTTCTAAATTTATTCAGAAACCCTTTTGAGGTGTAATAACTTATGAGTTGTGGATAATATGACTTGTACTATTTTTGGATTTCATCTCTGAGCCTATAACGTGTTGTGGAGTGAGTATTATTGTGGGGTCACAATATGCAGTTATTTATTTAAATAAAGTAAAGTGTTATGAATGGAAATAAAGACCGTGACCCGGATCCCCGACCCCGGATTTGGGGGTGTTACAAAACATATCAAATTGATACAAACACCAATACTTAAATTACAGAGTGAGAGACGAATAAATATACAAAATTGAAAGAAGAATAAGAGAGAGAGAGAGATTATAAATATTTGATTTGATGTGATTTGAAATCATGGTTTTTGAATGTTGATATATTGAATAGATAGTTTCATTGTTGCTGAAATAGTGGCTCTTGAGTAAAATTTGACCAGGAATTGGGTTATTTGGTTAGATAGGAGATAATTAAAGAAATTTAAATTTTAAAAATAACCTAATAATGATTAAAATGAATCAAAATTGAAGTTAATTAGATAGTCCATATACCTAGTAAAATATATGAGAAATGGGTCATGGATAAATAAGTTACCCATTAGGTAAATTAGGGAATACACTTTAAGATTATATAAATTTGAAAAAATTTATATACTTTGTTATTTTTTTAAAATTTAAGTACTTCGATTTTTAAGAAAAGAATACTATTATTATATATCAAAATAATCTTAATTAGACCATAAAATCTTCTAATGGCTAAATCATATCCTAATAATTACATGGATTCTATTTTGTACAGATTTTAGTTAAAAAATAATTGTTTTAAGCCTTTGGCATAGAAAAGGGTAGTAATTTTAAAGGTCCTGTACCCGACAATCGGGGTCAGTTAAGTCTTATATAACATACTGCTTTAAGGACGACGTCAGATTTATATTTTAAGGGCATATATTAAAAAAATTGTATTTTACGGATATTTATAGCGGAAAGAGTTTTCTTCTTTACACATAAAATATTTGAGGAATGGAAAAAATTGTTTCCGCTATAAAATGTCTACGGAACGCAAAAATAAAATGCTTGAATCTAGATTTAAGAATTCTGAAATAGTGTGTTAGATAATCCTTTTGCGACAACAGATTTGATTGTCGGAAATTAAGGGGTCATTTGATAACTACTGGATGATAGATATTATGGGCTGGTTCAAATTGGGCCTCGTAAAGATTATTTGACAACATTTTGTTTGGGCTGGACGACAAAAATTCTCTGGACGACAATTGAAAAACTGTTGGACGATGCCTTCTCAAATTTCTCGCTCAATCGTCCAGATAGCTGTTCAACTCATCGACTCCTCAGGTAACCCGCTACTATCATGTATATCAGATTGGCGGGTTTTTTAGGTTTTTTTGGCACCTGTTCTTATCTCCCTCTTCTGCTATTTAGGTATTTATAATCGCCACTCTACTAATTTCTTCTCATCCCATTATTTTCTCACCGCTTCTAGTTCTATCATGTACGAGTCTTTCTCGACCTAAATTTTTCATAGTCTTATTTTATTTGTGTTTCTTTTACATATGTTGTTATTTTTGTTTTGATAGATTTATATCTATGTTTTATTCTTGTATTGTGTTTGGAAGCTGTGTTTTTGTGAAGAATAATGGCAGTGAGTTTTACTTCTTCTTGATCTAATTTATCTGTACTTGGGTGCTAACATTGTTGTAGTTTAATGGGTTGGTTTTTGTTTTTTGTTTTACTTGTTTTATTGTTATCAAGTTTCTTGATTTGCTTGGATGTAATTCTTGTTTGTTTTGATTTTAGATGTGATTCTTATTTGCTTGGATGTTGTCTCCTCTGTTCTTGTTGGATTTTTTTTTATCCCAGCATTTAGGAACTCTAAATCACAAAGTTTAGATTGTTTCGTCTTAGATTGTTTTACATATATATTGGTGTATAGGATTCTATAGAAGTGATTCCAGACTCTGGCAAAGGGCAAAAACTAACATTTTTGTTCAAACTGTATCTTTTGGTCTCAAAATATCAAGGAATGCATATTATTTAGTGCTTTTGTTAATCTGATTATTAATGCATGCTAATACAGATTTAGTAGAGTATATTATGTAGCTTAATCCATATAATAAACTAAGCAATACTAGCGTTAATACCGGAGCATGGTGTGTTTACAAATGTTATGCCTTTGCTGTTATTAGTGGCCTATATTAGATAATTTTAAATCATGTTCCAAATTGGAAGGACTGAAGCCCGAAATAATATTTTGATCTAGCAGGGTTGCTTAGTCCTTACCATCACCCTGTCTATACATAGAGAAGTTGTGGAAAGAAAACATAATCAGAGACTAAATATATGTCAAAAAAGGAACTCAAAAGATGCTTAATGTTAATGCTAAAAGATCATGATGCCAGGTGAATGCCAGATTAAAATGTGCGGTTCTCCCCCACACTATAGAATGATACCCGGATAGATTTTGGGGATCTGGTGATAGTGTATTTTAAAAAATTTATGGCAATTAATTGTCCATTGTAGTATATGCTTAGAAAGAATGAGCAACTAAGATGCATAAAATGTTCCCAACTACAGTCTAAATGCTTTCTGCTAATGATCTCTATTTCAACCAACCCCTCCTTACACCCTTTAGGGAAGTCTGAAGAGAAGTACACGACAATGCTATCTTTCTTTTGCTCATTGTTTTTCTTTCTAATTGAAGTTCCCCTATGTTGCTAATATCTCCATACCAGAATAAACACTATAGATTTTCTCCAGGAGGCAACTCTGCAAATTTTGGTGGAGTTCCAAGTACACGTTCTATGTCAAAACAAACCTCGATATTGCGAATATTATATCCTACCACCATCAGCCAGTAAAGCAGTTTCCCAACTTCTGGTGTAGTCGTCTCTGTTACACTAGTCTGTCAAAAGATAAAAGGCCAAACATAGTCCTTCAGTTTCCATTAGTTTTAACAGGGTAGATTAACAATCATAATATTTAATGAGTAGATTTGTACATTGATATTCCATTATATAATGTAAAATTTTCATATGCATGTTAGCTAGTAAAGGCCTCTATCTTGCAAGGAGTTCAGTTCGCCAAATTAAATCTCTATTTCTACATGCTACTAGAGAATATATACATTCATTTAGAAGCTTAACAAAGTTGCATGATGCAAGTATTCGATGTTCTGAGTATGATGTGATTAATTGCAATTAATTAGTTATTTAATTTATTAATTATTATTTTTACAAAATTAACTCACATCCACATCAGGTGTACAGAATTGGAATACCCTTTCACTTTGTTTAAATGTTAGTGAACCATCTGCATATTAAACATTTGACTACTAGTAAGAGCCTGTTTATTCTTCTTGTTGAGTGTACTGTTTTTATGTGGTAGTTAAATGTCCCTACATCTACATGTTGGTCTGCATTATTTAATTACCAAGTTGGTTAATGACACTGAACCAAGTATAAGCTTCTGTGTACACATTTTATTTTAAAAAGAACTCTGCTTCTGTATTTTACGAGTATAGTATATTGCTCAATTTTAAATTAAATCAAGTTTGTAGGTATGGACAAAACTAGTGAAACCCAAACTCAAGCTAGTGAGACCCAAAATCAAGGTAGCGAAACTCAAAAAAAGAAAAAAGTATTGTGGAGATGTGAACTTATAACTAAAACTTTTCTGGCAGCATGCATTGAGGAAGTTACCGCTAGTGGTAGGCTGGGTAGTAACCTTAAACCGCATTCATGAATAAAAGTGGGAGAAATTCTTAAGAAAACCCATAACTTTGAGGTTGACGCTAGACAGATAAGAAACCAATATGATTATCTAAGATCCCGATATGTTGCTAGGTGTCGACTCAAATCCAAAACTGGGAATCATTATGATCCGACAACTAATACATTCAGCTTCACAGAAGAAGAATGGGATCAACTTAAAAAGGTAACTTTTAATTTATATTCAATCAATTTTAAAAACTACATCATAAATGAAATTTACTCTATTCTGTTGTCCACAGGGTAATAAGATCGTGGACACATTGAAAACCACATCTTTGAGTTATCCTGAACTTTGCACCCAACTTTATGATGGAACTGCTGCCACTGGAGTTAGTGGATGGGGGCCTAGCTCTAAGAAGAACAAGACTATTGATCTAAATGATGACATAGAGATTCCAATAACCGAAGAAAGTCAACCAAATACTTCGAATCCAATTGTCGAAGAAAATCCAAAGAAAAAAGCTAAAACATCACCAAAACTTACAAAAACTACAAAGTTTGAAGATGAGATGACCAATGCACTAAAATTGATGGTTCAAACTAATAGTGGACCATCACTTAAAGAATGTATAGATAAATTGAATAGTCTTGGTTGGGGAGTAACAAATTCCTTACATCGAAAGGCACTTGGGATTTTTTGTGAGAGTGCAAAGTATAGAGAACAATGGATGCTCTTTGATGTAGAGGAGAATGAGCATTGGGTTAAAATGGTGTCAACTAAATTAGGATTTGATATTTAATTTGTCATCTATATCTATTCATTTCCTACTTTTTTCTTCTTCGTATTTGATTTGGCTTAGGACTTGGTATTTCTTTAGCTTTGTTGAACTTAGAAATTGGTTTGGTTTCAAATTTTGTACTTTTCAATTATAATTTATATTTAATGGTTTTAACAAATGCTTTTTTAGTTATTATGATCTTTTATTAGTTTCTTTCTATGTATTTATAATTTGAAAGTACTTTAGAGGGTGATAATGGAAATTCAGGATCTATTACTATGCTTGATGATTATGTATTGTTATATGAGAAAACTTCGTCCAAGAACTGTGCCAAAAATAAGAGATAATAATTCAGCATTGCCCGGATTTGCTTATACATTAGAGTTGTTGGAAGGTTCTAATACTCAATGTCAAGAAATGATGCGTCTTTCTCGTGTTTCATATATTCAAATTTGTAAACACTTTAAACAACGTGGTTGGCTGGAAGGTAGTCGATATTCAACAGTTGAAGAAAAAATGGCTATATTTTTACATGTTATAAGCCATAATGATCGTTTTATAAAGGTCAAACGTAGGTTTCAACATTCTACATAAACAATACAAAAATATTTTCATGAGGTCTTGGACGGGATGATGGAGTTTGCAAAAGAAATGATAGTTCCTACACATTCCAATCAAAATTCAAATATTTCAAGGAAACGAAGGGAGCTGCTAAAAATATTTCCTGTAAGTAATGATATTCTTTTTGGATTGCATGGTCTAATTTTCTTATTAATTAGCATGTCGATGTAATATTAACATTCTTTAATATGCTTTCACATGTTTTAATTATTGTGCTACAGGGAGCAATTGGTACACTTGATGGTACACTTGTTCATGTTGTTATTCCAGTTGGCCAACAAGCTCGATATAGAGGATGAGGAAGGGGAGAGTGTTACCAAAATGTTTTAGGGATATGTGATTTTAATATGATATTCACATTTGTCTGGGCTGGATAGGAGGGAGTAGCACATGATTCAAGAATATTGACAGAGGTCTCCCTTGATCCTAATTCCAGACTTCCGGTTCCTCCACCAAGTATGTATCTCTTACTATTTTTAAACGTGAAAACTTTAATAAAGTAAAGTAAAGAATAATTTTTTCTAACTTTCTATTGCAGATGAATATTATCTTTGTGATGCAGCATATACAAACACCCGCGGTTATTTAACCTCGTACCGTAACACAAGATATTGGTTAGCAGATTTTAATCGTCAACGTGCCTTAACTAAGGATGTTAGGTCACACACACTGTAGAAGGGGGTTGAATACAGTGTTTACAACAATCAAATCGAATATAAGAACTCAAGTAACAGAACACAGATTTTATTCAACACAATAAACTCTGTTACAAAGAACTGTTCTCTCTCAGTGATGAACAAATATCATGAGAGCTGCTAGGGTTACAAAGAATAATATTTTCGATTAAGATAACACATATAGTGTAAACCCTATGTTGTGTTTATATAGACACACAATTACAAGATAATCTTCTAATTGATATCGAACATAAGTCTGTATCCTAAAACATATCAACTAGTTATCTTTTTTTCCAAGTATTATATTCTTCATAGAATTTTTCTTCATGCATATCTCTTCTTGTTTTAGTCTCGATCTTCTTTTCTTTCAATCAGCTGCCTTCCTTATCTGAAAGTCTCCTTAAGTCCTGATATTATCTCCTGATAAATATCTTCTGATAACTTAAGTTCTGATAACTTAAGTTCTGATATCTTAAGTTCTGACTTCAGTATAAGTACTGATTTCCAGTTTAGTCCTGATTTGTCCTGTTAGTTAAGATTTGAAAACTAAACACAAATCATTATTAAACATGACATCACAAATATATCTAACAATCTCCCCCAACTTGTAAATTAGCATAATATACAAGTTCAACGGATATTTGATGATGTCAAAAATATTAAGTACAAATGCATGAGAATTTGACTAGATAACTACAACTTACAGTCCTTATAGCTTTACCATCCTTAAAGTTTGATATCAGCTTCAGTCTGTATTCACTTCAGAATTTAAGCAATTGTAGATCTTTGACTTGGCTTCAATTTCTGATCTCTTTGATGTCAGGAGTTGTTCTGAGATAATTCCTTAACAGACTTCTCTCAGCATATTCTAGTTCATTCTTCATCCTCCTTTTAGCATTTTTCAGTTTAACTGTATCTTCACCAGTTTGAAAGATAGCAGCCCTGAGATCATTTATTTTTGCTTTCCTTATATCCCGATCTAGTCTGATGATATAGGCTTTATCAGACTCTAGATTGAATTCAAGTCCCTTAATACCAGAAAATGTAGTGATGATTTTAGCAGTATTAGGCTTCATTTCAACAATATCTCCACTATGAGATATGTACTTAGGACAGTATGGGCTATCAGACTTTACAGAGTAAAGCCTCTTCTGTCTTTGAATATTTGATTTTAAATAACCTGTAGCACCATCTGTTGATCTGTTTTTTACTTGAAGTAGAAATAGAACATGTTCCAGTTCTTCAAAATACTTCAATGAAATAGCATTCTCCCTGATCTGGAATACCCTCCCATCTGTCATAAAGTGTAACATGACATCTTCTTTCAACACAGAATGGTAAACCATTTGTACAGATTCAAGTTGATTCAATCTCTCAGTAGTTGTTCCTACTCCTGGTTCACTTAAGGAAGTTGGATCATTGGTAGTATTGTTTACTCTCTTCTCTTTAGAACTACCCAATCCTGATTTGTCTCTTGCTTCCTTTCCTCTAATAACTCTTGCATAAAAACCACTTGATGTAGTCTTCAAAAGTTGAGTCTGTTGAGCTTTTGTGAATCCTGGTAGTAGCATGTTTGAAGGTTTAACATGAGCAATGTCAGAGGTTTCCTTTTCTTTATCTTCTGATATCAAGCCAACTTGAGCTATGTCAGAGGTTGCTTGCTTCACTGTAATATCAGATTTTACTATGTCCTGAACTTGAACAACATGAGCTCTGTCAGAGGTTGTTTGAATATCCTTTTTCTTCAAAATCAAACTAGTATCTTCATCATTAATTATTTCTTCATCCATAATTGGCATGTATACCTTTACAGGTTCATCAATTTTTGCTTTGCCCTTGGATCTACCTCCACTTGTGATTTCGCTTTGGTTGCCTCAGAATTTGTCTTCTCCTTAATCACAATACCCTTAGGCTTTGGAAGTTTCTTTTCAACAATAGAAGCTTTAGACTTGAATTTGACATTTTTAGCTTTAAGTCTGGCCTCTTCTTCCTTTAGACTTTCAAAGTCCATTCTTGGATTCTCTTTAAGAAATAATCTCTTTGGAATTTCTTCATCCAGCTTCTGTAACTTAGGGTCTTGATAGTAAACTGTTGTTTCCTTCCCTTTGAGCTTCAGTTTCTGCATAAACTCTTAACTTTCACCCTGTGTAGGAACATCAGGTTTTGTCAGAACTTGTTTACCAAAACTTATTATTCTATCAACATCAGAGCTTGATCTCTGTGTAGAAGTTTCAGCTTTTCTAGATGATAAACCTTGACCTTGACCTCTACCCTTTTCAGAGTTTCCCTGGTCATCATTTCCATCATCCTTACCCTTCAGTGGTTGAATAGATTTACATTTGGACTTAATCACTTTCTCCCCCTTTTTGGCATCAGCAGGTAGAAGAAGAGAGACAAGCAATTCCACTGAGGATTGGATCTCATTGAGTTGAGTTTGCTGAGAAGCTTGATTCTTTAGAATTTCAGAAATCTGATCTTGTTGCTTCTCCTGAGTCTTTTCAATATACCCAATTCGGTAAAAGGCTAGCTTAAAAAATCTGTTCTTTTCCAATTTTACATTCATATCTTGCTGGATCAGTGATTCTTGAATTTTGTTCACCTTGTCATGAGTTATTGAGTGTTGACCTTGAAGGTGCCTAGTACTCAATGCAGTAACTCTCAACTGTGCCTTGAAATCATCATTTATCAGCATTTCATCAGCTTTGGCCAGGTGCTCAGCAAGAATTTTTTTTGTAGGAATAAAATTAACTTTGTTCCACTCCTTAGTCCACTCCTTTCCTCTAGGAGTTTCACTCCAAGGTACCGGTGCATCCTCTCTAACAAACTTCTTGATTAGATCAGCTTTGCATGGAGCTTGTTGAGGTGCATGTCCAGATGGACCAGCTGCATCATCATCTACATTTGTAGCAGCTTCACCAGTAATTTCAGCATTGTCAGTATTAGAACTTACAGAGCCCGCAATATCAGCATCCTCTGATAGAATAACAGTATGTGAGGCTATAGAGATTTCAACATCATCCTCTAAATTCTGATCTGCAACTAAGTTCTGATCAACATCCAAATTTTGATGCCCACCTACAATCTGATCTTCATCATCTAGATTTAGAACTGGTGTTGTTGGAATATCTGCAATGAAATCAGCATCCAAAATTGGTGTTGTTGGTGGAGTGAGTTGAGTTGGTGGAGCTTCCAAGTACAGAACCTCAGGCACAACCAAGTTATGTATGTCTATTTCAGCACTCGTACCTGGGTCTTCAGCATGTACTGGATTAATGATAGGAGACACAGGAGGTGTAGGCACTTTCTCTGGAATATCCTCTTGTTCTTGAATAGGAGACTTGTGAGCTGATTCAGCAGTGGGAAGTAATTCAATTACAATTGGTTCTGTTGGGATCAAAGATTCCTGACCCCCTTCTTTAGCTGCTGCTTCTAGGACTTCTTCAGAGTGTGATGATTCACTTACAGCCCTCCTGGCTCTTTTCTTTTTAAGTCTCTTTGCTGAAGTTGAGACTTTGGGAGCTTCATCATCAGTATTTAGCTTTCTAAGCATTTTGAGGGGCCTAGAACTCCCAGTTTCAGTATCTTTCTGAGAAGAGATCTTCTCAGCTTCTACAACAATAGGTTCTGATATTGGAACATGTTCCTCATTATCTGACTCATCTCTCAGAATAATTCTCCTTCTCTTCTGCTGAGACTAAGGCACATACTGTGTCCTCTTAGGTTTTGAAGATGAAGGCTTCACTGGATATACTGAAGGTTGTGGTTGAGTTTGAGGTTGGTGAGAGATGGTATGTTCTGATGGTTGTTGTGTTGGTTGTGATGAGTTGGTGGGTTGAACATCAGGATAGACAGATGTATAAGTTTGTGGATCAGCATTTACCAAGATTTGTTTTACTGACTGAGGAATCTGTAAGGGTCTCAGCACTTGTTTCTTATTGTCAGCATGTAACAAATCATTAAAGGCCCTTTTTGTAAGCTTAAAGGGTGAAATTAAATCACTGGCTGGTTGGGGTTCATCAGCACAACAATAAGTATATATAAGCTGACAGAATCTAGCAAAATATACCTATCCTCTGTCAACCTATCCCCTATGAAACCTAGCACAACACTTGAAAAATTAAAATGAGTTTGATGGATAAGGGCATACCCGATTTGCCGACTCATGATGGGAATAACATCAAAGTTGGAGCATTTATTGGTGAACGCCTTGGTGATACAATCAAAGAAAAAGCTCCATTCCTTTCTGATATTTGATCTTTTCAGTTGACCTAGCTTTCCCAAACTTTTCTCATAGCCCAGACTGGCCATAAGCTGCTGTAAAACAAGATTCTCCACTGTTGAGAATGTACAACCTTCAGGTAAGTGGAGAGCTTTACGAACTGCTCCTGGAGTAACCACATGCTCGACATCTCCTGATGTAAAAATTATGCTTTGTGAACCAGCAGCACCACCATTATCAAAAAGCCCAGTTCGCCAAAATGTCAGCACTTGTTTGCTTGAAATAGATTGGGGTTGCGTCAAAGCATACCCAATCTCACTATTGGCTAATAAATCTTGCACAAAATGCAGATCTGATGTAGATTCAGCCTTATTCAAGATTGCAGCATAGTTATTTGGTACAAACTTGGCTCCATCAACAATTAAATCCTTGGGCGCCATCAGAAATAAGTGAGAAATAAGTGTGCCTGAAAGGTGTTTGATGAAATGTCTGTATAGAAAACCATCAGAAAATGTGAGAGAATAAGAAAAAGAGAGAGAGTGAATAGAATATAAATGTGAATAAAAAATTTGAAAATCTTTTATCTCTTGTTAGGTCACACACACTGTAAAAGGGGAATAAACCTTACACCTGTCAGCCATGCAGCAGTTAAGACAAAAGTTAATGGGCACGGTAAATAAGTAATGATTACTTTGCACGTTCAGTTTTTCAAAAAGAAACTGTTCCCACTAAACAAATGATTATCACTGCTTTATCTCACATAAACCAATATTCTGAACAAAAATACAACTGTTTAAGTAATGACTTAAAAGTAAACCAAGTAAATAAACACTGCCACGTCAGCATCATAACTTGATTATTATCAGAATTTAAAAGTCATCAGAATATGGCTTCTTTAACTCAAAAGGTGAATGTTTATTCCTGTAATTATTCACACAAATACTGATTTGGTTTTAACAGAACTTAATCATCAGAACTTATCCTCAGAATTTATGCAACTGACACTTAAACTGTTCATCCAAAACAACATTGATCACTACAATAATTTTCATCATTCATATGGAGTGTAAGTGTGTGCATTAAGCTAAATATCAGACAAAGAGTAAAGTCTAATTCACTTCAGTACATCTTAGAAATAAGGCATAACTCAGAACTTTGCTCAAAATCTATCATAAGTCTGAAGTCCACTACAGAATGAGTTCATGCATAAGTCCACCTCAACTGTTTTATGCTCATTTTATGCATCTTTTGAAATTTCTTTTTACAGTGGCTTCCCAGTGTAAGTGAGTCACGACTGCTTATCAGAATTTATGCTATTATCAGATTATTTCTCCAGTAATCAGATAATGTGAAAAGTCACCAAGAAAATTTATTTTGCTTTTCTAATGCATATTACTTAATACCAGCAATGCACTTGGGTCTTCCCTTCCACATGTATTTTTCTCTAGATCTCAAAGGAGTACCTGATTTTTATTTCTTTTCTTTTTCTTTTTCTTTTGATAAGTGAGGTTTATCAGCACTTAGTACATCCATAAGATTTACCAATATCAGAACTTAACAAATAAGAAGCACTATTCTAGTTTTTGACTTAGTAATAAGATACACAAAGTAAACCTAACTAAGCTCAATATCAGAATTTGCTTGTCGTAAAAGATTTCCACATAAACAATTACTTCATACATGGGATCATCAGTATGTTAGAGACTAATAGGTCAGCATCTAGCACAGTTATCCTCATTGGATTGAATAGTCACAGAAACATTCAAATCACTGTCAGCGTTTAGAAATTCACATCAGACAACAATCAGCACTTAGAAAATTTCAATTTAAGCACAGAATACACAAATATAGTAATATCTGTAAATACTGATCATAAAATATGATGTATCAGAATATAAACTAAGAAGATTTAGAGAAAGAACCTGAAACCATTCCAAGTTCATTTACCAATCTAGTAAAAGTAGCTTCACACAGTGATTTTGTGAAGATATCTGCTAGTTGTTGATCAGTTGGAACAAAATGCAATTCCACTGTACCTTCATCCACATGTTCCCTTATGAAGTGGTACCTTATGCTGATGTGCTTTGTCATTGAGTACTGAACTGGATTACCTGTCATAGCAATAGTACTTTGATTATCACAGTAAATAGGGATTTTAGAATATGTTAACCCATAATCCGGTAACTAATTCTTCATCCAAAGAATCTGTGCACAATAGCTTCCTGCAACAATGTATTCTGCTTTTGCAGTTGATGTGGAAATTGACTTTTGTTTCTTGCTAAACCAAGAAACCAATCTGCCTCCAAGAAATTAGCAGCTTCCACTTGTGCTTTTCCTGTCAATTTTGCACCCTGCAAAATCTGCATCTGAGTAACCTATTAGCTTAAAGTCTTATTTCCTAGGATACCACAATCCTAGATCAGCTGTACACTTAAGGTACTTGAAAATTATTTTCACAGCTGTTAAGTGAGGTTCTCTTGGATCTGCTTGAAATCTTGCACAAAGACAGGTAGCATACATGATATCAGGTCTACTTGCAGTTAGATAGAGTAGTGAGCCGATCATACCTCTGAATCAGTAATATCTACTGATATACCAGTATCCTTATCAAATTTTGTTGCAGTGGCCATAGGAGTGGATGCACTTGAACAATCTTACATTCCAAATTTCTTCAACAAATTTCTGGTGTACTTAGATTGACAAATAAAAGTTCCTTCTTCATTCTGCTTGACTTGAAGGTCCAGAAAATAGCTAAGTTCTCCCATCATACTCATTTGATATCTTGACTGCATCAGCTTGGAAAACTTCTTACAAAGTCTGTCATTTGTAGAACCAAAAATGATATCATCAACATATATCTGCACCAAAAGTAAGTCCTTTCCATGGTTGAGATATAATAAAGTTTTGTCAATTGTCCCTCTGATAAATCCACTTTCCTGAAGAAACTGAGCTAATGTCTCATACCATGCTCTAGGAGCTTGCTTAAGGCCATAACTGTGCTCTATCAAGTTTGTAGACATGATGAGGAAATTTTGAATCTACAAAACCTGGAGGTTGTTCAACATATACTTCTTCTTCCAATTCTCTATTAAGAAAAACACTTTTTACATCCATTTGAAAGACTGTAAACTTTTTGTGAGCAACATAAGCCAAAAATATCCTTATGGCTTCCAATCTAGCAACTGGTGCAAATGTTTTATCATAATCAATGCCCTCATGTTGAGAGTATCCTCTTGTAACCATCCTTGCTTTGTTCCTTGTAATTATGCCATCACTATCAGTTTTTTTTTCTGAACACCCATTTTGTACCAACAACATATCTGTTCTTTGGTCTTGGCACTAGGGTCCAGACTTTATTTCTTTCAAATTCATTAACTATTCCTGCATTGCTTGCATCCAATCAGCATCTTGAAGAACTTCTTCCACTTTCTTTGGTTCAGCCTGAGAAAGAAAAGAGTGATAGAGACATTCATTTGATGTTGCTGTCCTAGTTCTTATACCTGCTTCAGGATCTCCAATAATCAAGTCAGGTGTATGTGCTTTAGTCCACTTCCTTGCAGATGGAAGATTATCTCTAGAACTGAATGCTCCCCCATGATCCATGTTGTCTCCATCAACATTATCTGATGTTCCCCCTGAAATCATGCTCTCTGAGTTGGATTCTTCAGAATTTGAGTTTCCAGAATTATCAGAACTTGGCCCATCAGAACTTGATGAATCAGAACTTGAAGAGCCTGTTCTAGGTTCTGATGCTTCTTGAGATGTGGTTGTATCTTCAATATGCTCCCCCTGCACAGATGCATTTTCCTTAGGCGTAGTTACCACAGTTTCAATAACATCAGAGTTTAACCCATCAGAGTTTGCAGTATCAGGATTTAGACTGTCAGGATTTACAGAATCAGAATTTAAAACTTCATTCTCAAATCTCAGCTTGATCATGATTATTGAAATCTTCAAGTCCTGTAATCTTCTTATCATCAAAAGAGATATTGATAGATTCCATCACAACCCTTGTTCTTAAACAGTGTACTCTGAAGGCTTTTGTGGATAATGGATGTCCAACAAAAATTCCTTCATCAGCTTTTAGATCAAATTTGCATAGCTGTTCAGGATGAGTCTTAAGAACAAAACACTTGCATCCAAATACATGAAAATACTTCAGATTTGTTTTTTTTTTCTTCACCATCTCATATGGTGTCTTTCCATGCTTGTTGATAAGTGTTGCATTCTGAGTAAAACAAGCAGTCTACACAGCTTCAGCCCAAAAAGAGGTTGGTAACTTTGCTTCATCAAGCATAGTTCGTGCAGCTTCAATAAGAGTTCTATTCTTTCTTTCAACAACTCCATTTTGCTGTGGAGTTCTAGGAGCAGAGAATTCCTGCTTTATTCCATGGTCTTTGCAGAACTCTTCCATAATCAAATTCTTGAACTCAGTGCCATTATCACTTCTTAAAATTTTTACAGAGTCTTTGACCAATTTATCCAGTTGTTTGACATGATCAATCAAAATAGATGAAGTTTCACTTTTTGTGTGCAAGAAATACACCCATGTGTATCTGGTAAACTCATCTACTATGAACATAGCATATTTCTTCTTTGCAATAGACATGACATTCACTGGACCAAATAGATCAACATGTAGTAGGTGATAAGGCTCAAGAATTGAAGATTCAGTCTTGCTCTTGAATGAAGATTTTCTTTATTTTGCCTTTTGACAGGAATCACAAAGGCCATCAGGAGCAAATACTGATTTTGGCAGTCCTCTCACAAGATCTTTCTTGACAAGTTCATTTATATTGTTAAAATTTAAATGAGAGAGTTTCTTGTGCCAATCCCAGCTTTCTTCAATTGATGCTCTACTTAACAGACAGATTGCAGAACCATCAGAACTTGTTGAAAGCTTGGCTTCATAAATGTTACCATGTCTGTATCCTTTTAGAACAACTTTGCCTGTAAATTTGCTTACAACTTCACAGTGTTCTTCAAAGAAATCCACATGATAACCTCTGTCACAGATTTGACTAACACTTAGCATATTGTGTTTAAGTCCTGAGACTAGAGCTACTTTTACAATGATGACATTCCCAAGTTTGATATTGCCATATCCTAGAGTTTTTCCCATGTTTCCATCTCCATAAGAAATACCTGGGCCAACTTTCTCCACAAAGTCTGATAGCAGGGCTTTATTTCCAGTCATATGTCCTGAACATCCACTGTCCAGAACTAAGATGTTTTTCCTGTTTCCCTGCAATCACAAAGACCACTAATGATTAGTTTTAAGGACCCAGACTTGCTTGGATCCTTTGGTCTTATTAAGTTTGTTAACATTTGCAGCGGATTTAACATCAGAGTTTATGTTAACATTTTTCTTATCAGAATTTACAGTATCAGACTTTGCATCAGAACTTACACTAGAAGGAACAATACTAACTTTCTTTAAAGAAGGTTTTATTTGATAATAATCATAGTACAAACTATGATATTCCTTACAAGTATAAATGGAATGCCATAAACTACCACAATGAAAACAAGGATTTTGTGGCCTATATCTAACAGACTGACTCTTAACTCCTGATTTTGAAGGTAAGGAGTTTATGTTCTTATTCTTCCTGCAAAAAGAAGCCAGATGGTTAGAATTTCCACAGTTATAACATTTCTTTCTAGGAGCATTAGGAATAGGCTTATAATCATTGCTTTTATTCACACCTACCTTTCCATTCCTATTTTTCCTAGGTGGCTTTACCTTGTTTACATTCTTAACATCTTTCAGCTTATGCTTAAGCTGCTTCTTTATCATTAAGCCTATGTTAACTTATCCTGTTTTGGTTTGTCAGAAGTTAATTTCTCTTTAACTTCTGATTTATTAATATCAGACTTTACAGCTACAAACTTAACAAGATTTACCTTTGGCTTTTGTTTAACAACTATAAGCTCAATTTCTAAAGTTCCTTTATTATTCTTATCATCTCCATAACCTAAGCCCTCTTTCCAATTTCCATTACTTAACAAATTCTGAGTTGTTCTGCCAGAGTTAGTCCAAGTCCTGATAATCTCTCTTTCCTTTTCTAACTCAGTTTTTAGAGATTCATTCATTTTAAGCACTTTATCTCTAACATAGAAAGTATCATCTCTATCTTTCTGAGTTTGATGGAACATAAATAACTCTTTTTCTAAATAATCATTCCTCTTTTTATAAGAAAGATTTTCAGAAGTTAATATTTCACATGTTAAAGTTTGATCTCTATAACTAATGAACATGGTTTTAAAATATCTTCTCAACTCAGTAATATCATCAGTATGAAAAGCATAAGTTGTTTGAGGTACCTTTAACTCAGCAGCTTCAGAACTGCTATCAACATTTGCCATCAAAGCATAGTTCACCTCACTTTCAGAATCTGAAGTGTCTGTCCAGCTTTTCTTCTTTGTAACAAGTGCCTTGCCTTTGTCACCTTTTCCTTTCTTGCAGTCAGGAGATATGTGGCCTTTCTCACCACAATTGTAGCATTTAACATTTGAGTAATCTCCTCTGTCAGACTTTCCAGCTTTGCCTTCAGATTTTATGAATCCCTTCTTATCAGAACTTCCACTTTTCCTGGAAAACTTCTTTCCCCTTCTGAATTTCCTGTAAGCTATCTTTGTGATACCTTTCACCATTAGAGCACACAGCTTCATCATCTCTTCATCAGGGTCCATCTCAGATAGACTTTCAGTTTCTGAATCCTCATCACTATCAGGACTTGATGACATAGTATCAGATATTGTGATGAGAGCCTTTTCTTTGCCTTTCTTTGAGACAACCACTTTAGGGGATTCCTCCTCAGCCTTAAGAGCAACTGTCCTTGACTTTCTCCCATGCCTCTTGCTTCTTTGATCCATCTCAAGTTCGTGAGTTTTGAGCATACCATAAATTTCATCAAGAGTAGTTTCATCAAGAGCATAGTTGTCTCTTATAGTAGTTGCCTTCAAATCCCAACTTTCAGGAAGAGCTAAAAGGAATTTAAGATTAGTATCTTCAAGATCATATTCCTTATCCACCAGTGACAGATCATTCAAGAGTTTGACAAATCTGTCATATAAGCCAGTTAATGACTCATCAGGTTTTGAGTCAAAGTGCTCATACTCTTGAGTGAGTATAGTCCTCCTGTTCTTCTTAATTGAATCAGTTCACTGGCATCTTGTCTCCAAGGCATCCCATATCTCCTTTGCAGTCTTGCAGTTAATTACCCTGTTTGACATGACATTATCAATGGCACTATGCAGCAAATGTCTTACCTTTGCATCCTTTGCAATAGATAAGATATCTTCAGCTGTATATTCACTTTTCTCTTTTGGTACAGTCTGTGCTGGCTGATCTGCAACTACAACAGAGAGCTTGGTTGGCTTATGTGGTCCTTCATTAATTCTGTCAAGGTATTCTGGATCTGTAGCTTCTAGAAACATAGACATCCTCACCTTCCATATGGGATACTCAGAAAGTTTCAGTATGTGAACCCTAATAGTCTCATATCGATTATGGATTTGAGTCTTTGGAGTTTCTTCAGTTTTGGTGGGTTTGGTTGGAGTTTGTGTTTCTTCAGACATGATTGTTTTTGGATCTTTACTGTATGTATGTTAACAGATTGCTCTGATACCACTTGTTAGGTCACACACACTGTAGAAGGGGGTTGAATATAGTGTTTACTACAATCAAATCGAATATAAGAAGTCAAGTAACAGAACACAGATTTTATTCAACACAATAAACTCTGTTACAAAGAACTGTTCTCTCTCAGTGATGAACAAATATCACGAGAGCTGCTAGGGTTACAAAGAATAATATTTTCGATTAAGATAACACATATAGTGTAAACCCTATGTTGTGTTTATATAGACACACCGTTACAAGATAATCTTCTAATTGATATCGAACATAAGTCTGCATCCTAAAACATATCAACTAGTTATCTTTTCTTCCAAGTATTCTATTCTTCATAGAATTTTTCTTCAAGCATATCTCTTCTTGTTTTAGTCTCGATCTTCTTTCTTTTCAATCAGATGTCTTCCTTATCTGAAAGTCTCCTTAAGTCCTGATATTATCTCCTGATAAATATCTTCTGATAACTTAAGTTCTGCCAACTTAAGTTCTGATAACTTAAGTTCTGACATCTTAAGTTCTGACATCTTAAGTTCTGACTTCAGTATAAGTACTGATTTCCAGTTAAGTCCTGATTTGTCCTATTAGTTAAGATCTGAAAACTAAACACAAATCATTATTAAACATGACATCACAAATATATCTAACAAAGGAGGAAAAATTTAATCATGCCCACGCAAAATTAAGAAATGTTATCGAGCGTGCTTATGGTGTGCTAAAAGGAAGATTTCCAATCTTAAAACAGATGGCTCCATATTCATTTTCTACGCAACGAGATATTGTGATTGCTTGTATTACTGTTCACAATTTTATTAGAAAAAAGAAATTAGAAGATGAATTGTTTGATTGGTGCGATCAAAGCAGTGATGGAGAAGAAAATGACGAAGACTTGGAGGGACCAATAAATGAAACACAATGGGGATCTCAAACCACTCAATACATGAATAATCTTCGGGATCATATTACTTTAAATTTGTGAAAGTATTTTTAATAATTTTATAATTCTCTTTTGATTATGTTTTGTAATAAAATTTATTAATGACATAGACATTTTTTTCTATTATTATTATTATCAAAAATATCAAGTTAAAATAGAAAATTATTATCATCCAGATAATTTAGAAAAAAATTTAACAAACACCATCTTTCGTTCAGATTTTCTTATTACCTCTTCGTCCAGATCATCCAGAAATTTTGTCGTTCAGAAAATGTCGTTCAGATTTAACAAATGACCCCTAAAATCCAATTTTAAAATTTTTATAACTCTTGTTTTGCTGGTGGACCCACCCAAATGAGGAACGGCTCAGCGAGCAACATCTGTCCCTGTTGTGGTGACGGTGTTAGTGTTACTGTGTTGGATTCTAGAATGGACCGTGGTAGGTCAGGCGGTGTCTTCCATCGTTTCCAGCCATAAAAGAAATGGAAGAAACAGACAATTCAAATTCACGGGCTAGACATAAATATAAATATATTTTCCTCACGGGTTCGGTTAATTGCATAAGAAAACGTAGTTGGAAGTCGTAACCATGCCTATAATTAGAGCGGATAGTTTTGTTTACATCACAAGTGAACACGATAAAAAATAATACGAATAATTAGTATTTTGATTCAAAAATTTGGTATACGAACGCTGAAGATACACAAACACAAAATAATACGAATATAATTAGTGTCGTGTTTGATTTTCTGAAAGAGATACACGACACAGAATGAAAGTACACAGAAAATAAATAAATAATTTTTAAAATAATAAATATTTATAATATAATTTATAAGTCTTATTCTAATACTAAATAAAAAATATGAATAGATTTCTATTCAGAATTTAGTTGTTTACTATACTAGACAATTTTGTTAACTTATTTATTTTCTACCAATTGATTTTTTTTCGTATATAATTATGTTACTTCGGTGTATCAAATGGGTGG
This sequence comes from Apium graveolens, assembly GCF_009905375.1. Lineage (NCBI taxonomy): Eukaryota > Viridiplantae > Streptophyta > Magnoliopsida > Apiales > Apiaceae > Apium > Apium graveolens. The sequence goes on along the minus strand of NC_133649.1, from coordinate 243,256,426 downwards.
ATACGAATTTATTAGTTCCAAATTATTCTCAACCAAATGATACACGTATACAAATCCGGGACGAGTTCAGATTTAAGATTCTGACAGCAAAACAAAAAAGTACACGGAACGCTTGTACACGTACACGACTCATTGTCAGGTCCATATGATACTCCCTTCGTCCTAATTTTGTTCGGCACTTTACTTCTTGCATGTAGTTTAAGGTTTAAACAATTTTTGAACAAAAATTCAAATATTAAACTCTTATTCACAATTTTTTTAAGAAAAAAATTATGAAATTATGTTTATTATGCACCTTAAAATTCGTGAAAAAGTAAAATGAGAAAGATGGAATACACAGATTTATCGAGTGCATGCCCATGAGCCTACAATAAAATATATTAATTTTGGCTTTTGGTGGGTTTGTTGTAAATTTTTGATGAAATTATTATAAATGCAGTAAATTTATCATTATTAAAAAATTAAAATAAATTAAAAATATCAAATTTTATGTTTACCGGTGTGTTAACGAATACATCATAAAAACCCCGAAAATATAAAGGAGACATCATTTCACTAACATTAACGAACCGCGAAGTGTACATATTTTGCGGTGTTAAAATAATATATGATGCAGTATTTTCGGTTTTTTTTTACCACAAGTTATAATTTCTAATTTTTACTGTTCAATGGTTAGTTACATTTGCATCTTTTTACTGTTATTTACCCCTACACAAATCAAAATTTTCCAATTTTTAGTCCTAAATGTTTTGATTCTCCTTTTTTTTCACGCGCGCTCAACAACATTTGGAGGAGGTGGACAGGGAGCTATATAATTACATAGAAATCACGATTGGGGGCACATAAGGAACCCTACACAGTTGACTACTAAGACCAACTCCTCCAACAAGTTAGCTAATTAAGATTCTAAATTAAAATTTAAGTAATTTTGTATAAAATATAGCTTCAACGGCATCCTAGTACTTCCTTAAAAAATTATCCATATCTAATTTATAAGTAAGCATTAGTGATTTTTTACCTTCATTTTAATAACAAAAAATTCATTTCTCTCCTTCTCCATATCAAATGCATAATTAGAATTTAAATATAATATTAAAATATTACTAGGATACATTTATAAGAAATGTTGTTGGAGTTGACATACAATTAAAAATCCTAAAACACTAGAATTCATTTTTATAATAATATTTTTAAGGAACATATGAGGACTCTATTGGAGTTGCTCTAAGAGCATCTCCAAGAGACTCCTCATCTCTACTCTAAATATAATATATAATATTGGCTCATTGGTAAATTAATGTGTGTTATTCTACAACAATTCTCTTTGTATTAACTCTTAATTAAGTTTTTAATATTAAATGGAAGTTGAATTTATAGAGAAGAAAAGATTGTGAAGAGAGAAAGAGATTATTTTCATGAATATATAATATAATATTATTTTAGAGTGAGAAAGAAACTCTTAAAAATGAGGAGGGAGAAGAGACCAATGGCCCGTTTGGGAAACTGGATTTCATTTGAAACTCTGGATTTGATCAAATAAACTGTTTGGGAATTTAGATTTGGATTTCATTTGAAATTCAGAACATTCAAATATTAGTATAAATCACAACTCAAATCTTGTCATTTGAAATCCCTCATTTGAAATGAAATGCAAGTTTACAAAGGCACTCTTAGTGAATTTAGAGCAATACCAAGAGTTCCTTCCTCCTATCGTCAAAAATAATATTATTAAATGGGCTCCCTGTAACTTAAGATAAAAATGTGTCTTCTCATTTCAACAATCCTCCTCAAATTTATCTTTATTTATTTTTTAAACTATATTTTGAACATAAATATTTCACATAGATAGGGTGCATATGTTATCTATAATTGCACATTATTACACACTACTATTATATATGGCTTCTCTTGCATGTTTTTCAACCAATTCAAATACTTTACTTACATTTTTTTTCTAAAATAATATAAAATGTTGAATCTCTCTTTTTGTAAGGTATAAAATATTGAATTTTAACTATATAAAAGGTTATGTATTTTTTGTTAAGGAAACTTTTTTTATATCACCGAGGAAGTAGATTGAATTCAATCTACTGTGACAAATTAATATCACCGAGACCTTAGATTAAATTCAATTTATTGTGTAAATAATGCAGTTTAATATCATTAAGGCAGTAGATTGAATTCAATCTACTGTGTAAATAATGGAGTAAGGAGAGGAGAGAGACTCCTAAAATTGAGGAGAAATAGTGGCTCCTAAAAATTTGAGGATAATTTAGAAGCTTGTTGGAGTTAATTTTCTATATATTCTCTCTAAATTTTGACTTATGAGGTGATTTAGAGTCCTTTTGGAGTAGCTCTTAAGAGCCTCTTGGAGCAAAAAAATCATCTCACTCCTCAAATTTCAAATTAAGAGGCAAGTTAAGAGGCTATTGGAGATGCTCTAAGAGCAAGTCCAAGAAATGCCTTTCCTAAATTGAAATTTAAGGTATATGACAAAAAAATTTGTTCCAACAATGTCCAGTGATGCCTTATATTACTAGGACAATCTCTAGGCTTATTTTTAAGTCATTTCTCTCCTTGCCCTATTTCATATTTTATTATATATTATAGTACACTCTCTTCTCTCTACTATATATTGTACTTTATTGATGAAAGTAAACTTTTAATAATAAAATATTAAATATATAATAAGAATAAGGCACATTGTTGAAATTCAAATAAGATAAATATGTTCTAAATTAATAGGATATAATATTTTATATTATATTTAAAGTTTCAATTAAGATACTGTTGGACTTGCTTTAAATCGTAGATAAATTTTGATGTTTCCTTACAATCATGTCTTAACAAGATTTGTTATCATATATACTACCACCATATGCCTGACGATTGACGAATAAGCTGCTTTTGCTTAATTTTAGGACTCAGCTGCGTGACTACTAGCCTCTGTCTCTTCCTTCACCCTGGCTGGCATTGCTCATCCCAAAATATGAAACCTTCTTTGGTTATTCTACTCATTCTCTGCATACAAGCATTTTCACCAAACAACATTGTCCATTCTTTTAACTCATCCTCCGTTTCTCCACCAAAAATCACCCCTTTGCAATCAAATAACGATACGGTCTACAAAATCTCCAAGCAGCTCTGTTGGAACTGCGTGGGGGAAGCATTCCAGTTCTTGTTTGCTCACAACATAGTGAGAGCAGCCAAATGGGAGTGGCCACTCACTTACGACACTCAACTAGAGAAATACGCACAGTGGTGGGCTGGACAACGACAACCAGACTGCGAGTTAAGGCATTCATTCCCTGAATACGAGTTCAAACTTGGAGAGAATATTTACTGGGGCAGCGGCTCTGATTGGAAACCATCAGACGCTGTCCGTGCCTGGGCTGAAGAAGAGAAGTACTACAATTACGCGACGAATAGTTGTGCTCAAGGACAGCAATGTGGGCATTATACGCAGCTTGTGTGGAAAACAACAAGAAGAGTTGGGTGTGCTCGTGTTGTTTGTGACAGCGGAGATGTGTTTATGACATGTAACTATGATCCTGTTGGTAATTATGTGGGAGAGAGGCCTTACTAGTTCATAATAATCTACAATTATACATGTCATTTAATAGCATAAAAATCATATGAAATGTACTCATCACTCTGTAATTTCTTTCGGTACAGAAACAGTTGCTACACATTTTAAGTTGGGCACATGAAATGGATGTAGTTGTTTGTTAGTAGAATTTGAGAGCTCAGAGTCATGGATTGTGTACTAGCCATGACAAGTTGGAGGACTTTGTTGCTTTAAGCTTCTATTATTTGGGCATGTTATATATTCGAGTACAGTTCTTTACGCGTGCATTTTATGTACTTCCTTTTCAATTTTTCTTTGGTGTTCATTTAACTAAAAAAATATTATAATTCTCCAGTATTTATAATATATTAAAATTCGAATAATTGACTTGTGCTTAACCTAAATTAGAGTCATTTGATTTAAGATGTGCGATAACTGTAGTTTATCCTTTCTAGTCTCTGTAATGCCTTGATTTGAGATGCCTAATTTTGCAAGTTATATTTACCATAACTGCAAAAGTTGTATGTACTTTATCCGAAAGTGCAGGCTTGAATTGGGTGGCAGTGCTCAGGTTAGAAAAGCTATGGAGGTTAGTGGTTTGTGGACAAGCTCTCCAGAACTGTCTTATAACATACATATAACTTCCTACTTATATCATCACCATTTTACAGGTCACACATTAGAGGGGGGGGGGGGGAAATTTTGTTTTTCACTCGCCCTTGAATACTAATATGGAAAAGGAGCTTAACCAAATGGTGAGATGCCACATATACTCCAATTTACAACAATTCCCTTTGGCATTTCAGACATGTACTATACTAAATTCTCTTTTTCTTTTGTGCTCATGATCCTGATGCTATTTTTTTCTTTCTCATATTCGCTAAGATCAGGACTTCATCTCCATAGGTTCATGACCTCAGTTTTTCTTTATCTTAAATTTTCAGGCTTAGCTTTCTGAAGCTCCTATTGCCTACAAGGAATAATTTGGGTTCGATGGTATGCTTTTGTCAGATATTCTTTTAATTAAGATAGAGGATCGCATGGAATGTTAGTTAAATAGTGAGTACGACTGGTAGATGTCATAAAATTTGGTTTCAGACTTTTGCTTATGCCGTTTGCTTATATCGGTCTTGCTGTTACACTTTTTATTGAACCGAAGCCCCGAGAGCTATTGTATCACTATTTTTAAAAAAATATCATTTTATATGTATTGATTGTGTCAGGTATGACTGGGATGCTGCAACTTCAGCAAGTTTCTTGCGCAAATATGGCCTTATGGGTAAAATTACTCAATTGATCGTCTATTGTGCTTTATTTTTTCTGTGTTATCTGACGTTCGAAGTTGAAAATTCTGGGTTTCCTTTTGATATTTATATTTTTTTTTGAGTAAAGCAATTTCATTACTCATTCAAATCATCCAAAATACATGTCTTAACTTTAACCGGAACAGAACTCCGATCAAAACTACGATCAGGGTACATATGAGACACTTGAGCTAGCTCGTGTGCCGCCATATTCGCAGATCGTTTAATAAAATAAAACTCAACGTTGTTCCAATCACTAATCAACCTCCTGCATTCCTTGATCACCTTACCGAGCACTGACCTCATGGGAGTGGATCTACGGATCAGTTGTATCACCCCCAGACAATCAGATTCAATAGTAATCTGGTTCCATTGTTTGTCTTTTGCCCAACTCAGCGCTTCCTTAATGGCAATTACTTCCACCATCGAAGGGTTCATGACTTCGTTGAACCTTCTTGTCATAGCTTCCAGTAAACTACCATGATGATCACGAGCTATGATACCAATGCCAGAGTTTTCCAGCTCAGAAAAAATTGCTGCATCCACGGTTATCTTCAGTGCATTATGTATAGGTTTTGCCCAGTATAAAGCACCATCCCCTTCTGTTAATGGTTGGATTGACACCCTGAAGTTACTAGCCTGACCTTCAGTCCATTGTGAGAGATACTCCCACGCTTTTGCAACAATTCTCATGGCTGACCACCTCTTCCCATTCCACAACAGATCATTCCTAGCTCTCCAAATCGACCAACATAGAATCATGACCTTAGCTTTTGTGAATACAATCTGCGATTAATACGTGTTGGATTTTTAACGCAGCGGGGCATGTCAAAACACTTTTACACATACAAAATCCAAATAAAAGCATATAAATCGTGAATAAAAATTCGAGGGATCGAATCTAACCTTTTAAAATAATTCGGAGACAACGATCAGAGATCCTTAGCAGTTGCTCCTCAAGTGTGAAGCACGCCACCGGTATCCACTAAGAAAACGATGTTAAGGAGGAGGAAGGAGGTGGAGAGAATTGGGTTTTCCAAACTTTTTGGGTTTTCGGGTTTGATCTGGGTTGGAATAAAATAGGGTCTATAATAGTGTATTTATAGGCAAAATTTTCAGCTGAAATTTTCCCATAAATATTATTATTATTATTATTATCCCATTTATTATTCTCATTAATAATTAAAACACCTTTTAATCATTAATTCTTTTTCTAAACACTTTAGAAATAATTCTCTCTATTGATTTAATTTTCAAAAATTAAATCCTTAATTAATAATATTAAGAACTTTTCTTAATTAATTTATAATCAATTAAATCTCATTTAATCAATTATTAAATTTGCCAATTAATTATTTATTTCATAAATAAATAATTATTAGCCATTATTAATTAATTCCTCCACCATTAAATCATTCTATTTTTATGGTGTGACCCTGTAGGTTCAATATTAAGCCGGTAGTAGAAATAAATAATAATAAAACTATTTTATCATTATTTATATAAATTCTCTAATTTATTAAATATGATTAATTAATTAATCACATTTATTCTACATCGTGAGTGATGCTTCTCAACATATCGCGACTATCCGGATAATATGAATTCACTGCTTAGAATACCAAGAACCTGTCAGTGAATAGTTACCGTACAATAAACTCCTTCTACCCTACAATGTCCCGATTAAATACAAGGCATGGATCTCGTGTCAAGCCTATCTAATTCAATCACTTGCTTACCATTTACTATGCGTAGTTCTATGCAAATTAGAAACTCCTTTCTAATTTCATTCACTCTGGCCAGAGATTCCTGAACTAGCATAAGTGGATCAGCCTTGAACATTCGCTTCCTTCACTGGAAGGGGTAGATCCTTTATTGATCATACACTATCTTCGTGTACAAATTCCTATACCCAGAAGAGCCCTAATAATAGTCCCTGGAGACTAAGAACTAAACCAAAGCATAGTTCAGTGTACACAAGATGACTATGATGACCTCAAGTGTAATAACCCCAATTTTTGGGAAATTTTGAAACCCTTATGAATAGTGTTTTTGCTGAATGAGAAAACTTTTCATGCCACACTATGTAGGGGTTCTGATATGGATATTCTGAGATTTTATTAGTACTTTATATGGGATATAAGTGTATGTAAAGATCGTCAGAATCCAAATCCGAACACTTTGATTTTTCCCGGAAATCCAATAGATACGGAAAGAATTGAGTATAAGGTAACAGGATAAAAGGATTTAAATTAAAGGATTATAATAGAGGATCATAAAAAGGAATATAATGTATTGAGAAAGGTTAAGGGAACCTAAGTAATAAGATCCCGGGTATGATCCCTCAAACGAGAAACGAGAACGAAAGTTAAGCGAACCGTATAACAGATCAGCGGTCATTAGGCAAACAATTAAAAGCTAATCAAAGGGATTAGTGGGGATGATGTCATCCAACCAATAGAAAGAGGACAAAGGAAGGGTGATGACATCACAAAGTGATGCAAGCATGACATAGGAGGGAAGGAAGTGTGGTTGAATTATAACCACACAAAATCAAGGTTAATTAGGTAATTAACCTAAAACAAATCAAAAGCAACCAACCAAAAGCAAAACAAAGCAAAACACAAAAATCATTTCATCTTCTTCAAGCCTTTGCTCTCGGCTTTTCTTGGAAAAAGCAAGGATGAGAATTTCAAAACCATAGCTACACACCTTCAAAAATCAAGAGGTTTGTTTCTTTAGCTTCCATAATTCATAGCTTAGATGAGCCATAAGTTTAAGCTCAAGATTCCATGATTTTCATAGCTAATTAATTCACCAAAGATTAGGGTGAATAGTGTTTTTAAATTTTTAACTTTGTGTTCTTGATTTCATTTGCAAGATCAAGGTTATATAAGGATAGATCAAGGTTCTTTGAGGCTCCCTAGTAACTTTCCACTCTCCAAGGAAGGTATAACTTCTCAAACCCTTAGTATTAAGTTTTGTTGGTTTGGATTTCATAATGTTAGATGATGGGTTAGTGTAATGAGTGTGTACTCATGATAGAGCTTTGTTTAATAAGTGGTTTTGTTGATTTTGGAGTTAGGAGTGATGCTTGTTAGATTTGAAGTTCTTGGTCACATTTTTTTGACTTGGTTTAGATGAATAAATTGAGAAATAAGTAAGAATTGGTAACATTGATTTGATGGGGCTGTTGGAGTGTGTTTTGTATGGATGTTGGTTGTATGATTGATTTGGGGTTGAATTGTGGTTGGTTTTGAATGGTTTAAATTTGGGAAATCACGTAAACATAGCCGTCGTAACGTCCGATTTTCTTTGGACTGTTTTTGTGCATAGCATTAGGACCCGAGAACCCCCTGCTAGATTATGACCATTTCCATGTTTAGATAGTTTGTGTTACGAGCTTCGTTTTGATATGTATTTCGTTCGATTCCGATGCACGGTTTAGGAGAAACGACCGTTTCAAGTAACGGCGTTTCGCGAATGAAACTTTTCCCCTCGCCTTACTTTGAAACTTAGGTTAAAGACCAAAAAGGGTTAATTAATGTATGAAACATTTATGGTAAGTGTGTTAGGCAGTTGGTAAGACACTCGCGAAAGAATCGCCTTAAAACTCGTAAAGGTTAAATCATTAAAAATGGTGGAGCCGAGGGTACTCGAGTGACGTAAGAGAATCAGTAAGCGCAAAGCGAGCGTTAGAGTCTGAGTTTGTTAAAGTATAGATTTACAAGTGACTTTGGTTTAATTCCAACTTACTTGTTGCTTATAGGTTACCAGACTCGTCCCGAGCCATTCGTAACCCCCCAGCTGCTCAGGCAAGTTTTCTACCCGTTATAACTGTTGTTGTGATGAATATATGTATTTGCATTATCTTGCGATAGATGCATGTTGGTTAATTAGCAAATGATGCAATATATTGAAGCATGCTGCTATGGTATATATATATGCATGCCTGTTTCGCATTCTTTCCATATATATATCTGTTGGTTCAGTTGATAATACCTATGCTAGAGGATAGCGGTAACTTGCATATACCCTTAGTATAGGGACCCAAAGGTGAAAATATTTTCTAAAACCGGGAGTCGAGGATCCCGAGTAGATTTTGTATATATAGATATGGATATATATATATATATATTTATATATATATATGGTTATAGTTTTCCAAACTATTAATCGAATAAGGTTTATTCGATAACTTTAACTTTATTTTATTATTGAATATTATTTCGAATATTATTCGAAGGCGTATGACTCCTTTTATTTATTTATCTGAATATTATTTGAATATTCATTCGAGGGCTTATGACTCTTTTATATTATTTATTGAATATTATTTGAATATTCATTCAAAGGCTTATGACTCTTTTATATTATTTATTGAATATTATTTGAATATTCATTCGAAGACTTATGACTCTTTTATATTATTTATTGAATATTATTTGAATATTCATTCGAGGGCTTATGACTCTTTTATATTATTTATTGAATATTATTTGAATATTCATTCGAAGGCTTATGACTCTTTTATATTATTTATTGAATATTATTTGAATATTCATTCGAAGGCTTATGACTCAGTTTATATTATTTAATGAATATTATTTGAATATTCATTTAGGATCTATGACTCCGATTATTTGCTGAGGTATATTCTTTATTTTATTAAAGAATAAGGTGTCAATAATCAAACTTATTTTCGATTATTCAAATAAAGATAATACTTTCATATAAGTATATCTTTGGTTATTTAATACTCGTTTCAAGTATAAGTTTTAATACTTCTACTTCAATTATTTTTATAAAGATTATTCTTTATGAGAATATTATTTAAATAATAATATTCAGTCATTTTCTAAATCAACTGGGGACTGATTTACTTCATTAAATCAGCTTTACTCCAAACACTCTATAAAGTGTTTTCGAGTCTTCAAAATGATTTTTAAAGTCAGAGCGGATCCCAAAACTCATTTTTATATTTAAGATCTTCCTTTTTTAAGGGGATTTAAATACTCGCTCAAAACCTGGGGAATCCGGCTCTGTGGTGTATTTTATATTCGCAACGAGGTTGCAGTTTTGGTAAATGAATTGATTACTTGCCCAATGTTCGGGAAGTAAGCCCATCTAATTGAGTCGGCATAAGCGACAGGCCGGGGTACGGTCTATGAAAGTGTAAGTGGCTGGGTGGCAGTCCATCAACGCGTAAGAGGCCGGGTGGCGGTCCAGCACAAGGTCCTTATGTGGCCAGGGTGATGACCGGTGGGGGATTCATCCATCTACTAGTAGAAAAGGTTACTTATTGGTATCTTTGCCTGATCAGCAAGATATCGGGTTTATGCCAAAATTCTTTTCCTTTCCAAAATTCATTGGATGTTTCAAACTCTGTTCATACTTTACATGACGGAGGTTTTCAGGAAATGTATGGGAGATATATATGAATATATGTATATATCGGGACTTATTGAAGTATCTCGTAACTTCACTATTTATAATGATATTCAAAGATTGAATCTATTCAAATCTTGTCTTGTAGTCTCATCTATGTGATGAACTTTTGAAACTGATTATAACTTGAACGGTGGTAGTTCAAGTAGTATTTGGGAAAGATATAAGTATATTGGGGTATCTTGTAACTTCATCTTTTAAACTTATATCTAGTTAATGATTGTCTTATGAATGACAAAGATTTTCGGAAAAACGTTGAGACAAGGTTAGATATATGAGATCACCTTGCAACGATATTTTTTTATATATACAGTTATAAACTGGAACTTTGTGTGTATTATGCATGGAAGAGGACTTCCAATATTTTGAAAAGTATATATGTATATATATATACTGAATATTTTGCGACTTCATCGCATTAAGATATCAAACTTGGTTCATTTCTTTTGACCAAGACTTTCATGAGTACTATGAGAAGGCTCATATATTGTTAATCATTATACATATTATTTTGGTGGGCTTGCTGCTCACCCTTGCTTTCTTCTTTCATCACACAACAACAGATAGAAAAGATGAACAGAACCAAGCTCCCGATTCGCAAGCGATTAGGAGACGTTCCGCAGTTTTCTAGAAGCATTGATGCCGCCGTAGCTGAGGTAGGAACTACCAATAGGCTAGGCTTTCAACTTTTGATGTACCAGATTTATTTATATTTATGAATTGTAATAATGGCAAAGAAATGTAAATTTATTCAGAAACCTTTTTAAGGTGTATTGACACATAATTGTGGAATAAAACGACTTGTGATTATTTTGGATATTCATCTCTGAGACTATAACGTGTGGTGTGTGTGTTTATTGTGGGGTCACAGTTCAGGGTAGTTGAGTAATTATTAAGATTGGGTGTTATTAAGGGAAATGGAACTCGTGACAACCCGGATCCCCGACCCCGGATTTGGGGGTGTTACAAAAGTGGTATCAGAGCTAAGCGTTATAAACCTCAGAGATGATGGGACGTTAAGATAATAAGTTCACTAAGATAATAAGAACTCTTGCCAAGTTCATAGTCGGACTACCTAACGTAGTACTGACAGTTAAAACCCTTATGGGAACCCTTATAAATGTAGCGATAGAAGCGTAGTTCGTTATCGTATATAGTAGCGGGCCTCCGAACCCTGAGGTTGAGGAGCAACATCGCGATGATATTTTATTACTAATTGGAGATCGGATTGTGGATCCGATAGAGTGTCCTAATGCAGGACCAGATGATGTTGATATTAAGGGTGTAGCGGTTGAGGATGTTGTCCTAGAAGGGATTGTTGCTGAGGAGGATCCCGTGGAGGATCCTGACAAGAATGAATAAAGGACCACTGAGGAATTGATGACCATGGTTTGGTCGACTACCAGAGGTAGGATTGGCCGGTCACTACCGGAGGTCCTTATGTGGCCAGGAGCAACTATCACTAAGTGAACAACTGCTGACACGTGAGTGAACTCCATCAGTTGTTCAGCTGTGCGAGTCATGTTCAGTGAACTTATTCTATAATAAGCACGTACATACTAGCTATAGTGTCACCACACAAATGTCTATGAGAACAGACATCCTTCATAATGAAGCAAGCATAGTATGTACCGATCTTTGCGGATTATTAATTACCAGTTAGTAATCCTATGACCAGGAACTATTTAAGTTTAGAGTTATCATCTTTTTAGGTCTCACTATTATGATCTCATCATAATCCATAAAAAGCTTTACTCTAAACTATGGTATATCTTATTTAAACACTTAAATAGATAAAGCCCGTAATAAAAACAAAACAAGTCTTTATTAATATCAATGAAATCAAAATAGATTACATAAAAGTTATTCCTAAATCCTAATACACGATTGGACTTAGGACATATTCCTTTCAATCTCCCACTTGTACTAAAGCCAATCACTCTGGTATCTAATACCCATCTTGACGATCAAAGTGACTTTCATAAAGTAGCTTTGTGAGTGGGTCTGCTATGTTGTTATGTGTGTCAACTCTAATTCAATACAATATAAGAAATGTTATCGCGCTCTCACTAACCCTTTTGTAGACGCATGGTTCATCTGCGTTTTTGATAAAATCAAACTCTTTGATTGTCTCATCAAAATGAATGTTCCATATTTCGAGAAGCTTGCTTTAAACCACATATGGTTCGCAGCAGCTTATACACTAGGTTTTCATTTCCCTTGGAAAGAAAACCATCTGGCCATCTGCCAGATTTCATAGTCGTAGTAAGCAGCATTCGCAAGCAAAATCCGAACTGCAGGGCTACAGGTAAAAGGTTTCATCAAAGTCAATCCATTGCCTTTGATTGAATCCTTTTGCCACAAGCCTGGCCTTAAAGGTCTCCACCTGGCCATTTGCTCTAATCATTCTTTTGTATACCGTATACATAGATTCCATTCCGGATTTCATGACACTATGCCATTTCTCTGAGTCAATACTACTCATAGCCTCATTATAGGTCACAGGGTCGACATCATCAATGATCGACAAATCATTGTCATTCTCAATGACAAGGCCATATTTCCTCTCAGGTTGGCGAGACACTCTCCCTGACCTATGAATAGGCTGTTCCACAAAAGGTTGTTCAGTTAGAACATGTGTTTCCACTTGATCCGTAGTAATTTATGCTTCTTGAACTTCATCAAGTTCAATTTTGCTCCTATTGTTTCCTTCAAGGATAAACTCCTTTTCCAAGAAGGTAGCATGTCTGGAGACAAACACCCGATGATCGGTGTAAAAGTAATACCCTAAAGTCTCTTTAGGATATCCCACAAAACTACATTTTACGGATTGATATTCCAGCTTATCTGGGTCAACTTACTTGACATAAGCTGGACATCCCCAAATCTTAACGTGTTTAAGACTCGGTTTCCTTTCTTTCCATATCTCATACGGTGTTTGAGGAACAGATTTTGGAAGGCACCTTATTCAGTAAATATGCTGAGGTTTCCAATGCATAACCCCATAGGAATACTGGAAGATTTGCATAGCTCATCATGGACCGAACTATGTCTAACAAAGTTCGATTTCTCCTTTCAGATACTAATCTGGAGGAGTCCACTGGGAGACTATACCATTTACTTTGAGATAATCCAGTAACTCTCCGTTCAAGTATTCATCACCTCGATCTAATCGAAGAGTTATAATACTATGTTTGGTTGTTTCTCCACTTCATACTTATATTCTTTGAACTTTTCAAAGGCCTCAGACTTGTGTTTCATCAAACATATATCCGAATCCAGATCTATCATCTATGAAAGTAATGAAGTATGAAAATCCACCCATGGCTTGCGTAGACATTGGTCCACATACATCTGTGTGTACCATTCCTAGCAAATTTGCTAGCCCTCTCTCCATGTCTACTAGATGGAGACTGCGGTGCCACTATAAAGTGAGATTTTCATCATCCCTTTTCTTTTATTAGTTTGTTCAATCTGAAGTAAATTATGTCACATTTATACAGACCATTATTTAAAGTACCACGTCCATAAAGAATATTATCTCTAAGAATAGAACATTCATTATTCTCAATAATAAATGAAAATCCAGCCAAGTCTAACATGGGAATAATATTCCTCACAATCGAGGGAACAAAATAACAATTATTTAAAACAATAGTCTTGCCCGTAGGCATATGTAAATGAAATGATTCTACATCTTCGGCAGCAACTCTTGCTCCATTTCCATCAGTAGAATCACCTCCTCTTCCTCAAGAGTCCTACTTCTCCTTGGTCCCTGCAACAAATTGCAGATATGAGAACCACAGGCGGTATCTAATACCCAAGTAGAAATGACATATTCACTTCTATCATGAACATACCTGAATCAGAAGCGGTAGTCTCACTACTTTTCTTCTTCAATTCTGCAAGGTAAACCTTGCAGTTCCTCTTCCAGTGCCCCACCTTGTTACAGTGAAAGCAAACAACTTTGCTCTTGGGGTCTTCAGCTTTTGGTGGAACCGGCTTTTCTTCACCTACTTTCTTCTTCTTGGAAGAATTCCTCTTCCTTTTCTTAGGATTGGAACCTTCACCAATTAGAAGAATAGAACTCTTCTTAGGGGGAAAATTCGATTCTGCAGTCTTCAACATGTTGTGGAGTTCAGGCAGGCTGACATCCAACTTATTCATGTGAAAGTTCACAACAAACTGCGAGAACGAACTCGGAAGCGATTGCAAGACCAGGTCTTGGCTCAGCTCCCCATCCATGGCAAAACCAAGTTGTCCAAGACGTTCAATCAAATTGATCATCTTAAGTACATGGTCATTCACAGATGATCCCTCAGACATCCTACAACCGAACAACTCCTTCGATATCTCATATCGAGCTGTCCTCCCTGCCACATCATACAACTCTTGTAGATGCACGAGGATAGTGTGAGCATCCATATGCTTATGTTGCTTCTGTAGATCAATGTTCATGGAAGCTAGCATGATGCATTGAGCAACATTTGCATCATCTATCCACTTACGATACACAACATGTTCATCATTATGTGCATCATTAGCAGGTTCAGTAGGCTTAGGTGAGTCAATCACGTATTCCAACTTCTCAATCCTGAGAACAATTCTCAAGTTTCGAAGCCAGTCAGCATAATTAGGACCAGTCAATTTATGAGCATCTAGTATGCTCCTGAGTGATAGTGCAGAAGACATAACGTACAAAGTAAATCTGTAAATGATAAACACATAACAACACTTAGCAAATATTCAATTTCATTTTAAAACACTATATGAATCGGGTCTTTATTCATAAGTGGCTCCCACTAGTTTATCTAATTTATTCAACCCCCTACGTGAAAAATTAAGCATTCATAATGCTAGTGGGAATAGGGATCCTACATTCCATTACACAACCCCGGCTGTGGCACGAAACGACATGTAATGTTCAATAGGCAGACAACTCTTGTCAATTACATCTTATGTTATTCCCTAATCAAACTTTAGCCTCTTGAATAATTGAGTCACGGCTGTGGCACGACAAACTCAATATTCTAAGTCAAGTCTAACCCAACATTCCGTACAATTGAATCAGTCCCCAAAGGCCCCGGCTGTGGCACATAACGACCTTTAGATTCTTATTCAATGTACACATCTTTATGTAATAGACAAGTATTTCTTATTTTGAAATCAAAGCCCTCGGCTGTGGCACGAAACGACAATGATTCAAAAATAAGAACTACTTTCTACCATGTTGGGAGGCTATGACCGACACAAGCCCATTGTATCATTGGCCAATTACTACTTGATATTATTTAATTTTAGAGGGATTATATTACGTTACAATCATAATCATATTATAAAGAGATTCTTCCTTTTAAATTAAATATTTCAAATCAATAATCAATAATCAGATGATTCCCAGATCGGGTGGAGCATTGTCAAGAGGCGTCACTTAATAACCCTTTCTTACAGATAGAAATCTGTTGTTGACAGAATCATCCTTTCTCTCATATCGAAAATTCATATTCAATTACGTGTTTCATAAACACAAGAATCTCATGATTGTATTCATAATATTATTCTTAAGGTTATGAAACAATTTCACTATACTAGGTTGTCTAACAAACGCCTTATGTTTATTTAAGTTCACCTAAATCTATCATCGCATGATAAACTAAGCATGTATCACATATATAAACATGAATAAACATCAAGGTAGGCATGTTACATCATCTAGCATATAGGTCTAAGCATTATACATCTCTATGTATCACATGAATCATTTAAAAGCAACTGAAACAGTTAAAAATAGCTTTAAAACACTTCATGGAAATATAAACAGTTCAAAACTTTTATATAAACTAAAATTGATCACTCCATTAGATCCGTCTCGAAAAAACGAATCCAACGGTATATTGCACGCCTAAAACGGAGTTACGAAACTCCCAGAAAATCAATTTTAAAATCAACAGAAGGGCTATAACGCATTACAGGAACGCGTTACAGGACCTGTAACGCATTCCGGTGATGCGTTACACCCCTTTTCAGCCATTAAAGGGTGTCACGCATTCCACGAATGCGCAACAGGCCTTCCCGCGCGCGTGCGCCACACGCGCCGTACCTGATCTGTCGTACCTGTTCGCATGACAGCCGCTTGACATGTCTGTATTTGCTTTGCTTTTTGTACCTGTCAGTCTTTACTCCCGTGCTCACAGACAGCAAGCAACAGAGAACAACAGATATACATATATATTTTCAAACTTACAATTCATATATATATATTTATTTAATTACGAATTTAATTAAAAGAACTTCAAAAATTCATAATAAAAAATCTATACATCCTAAAATTATGAAAAAAATACCCAAACGATCTAAAACACTTGTAGAACCCAGATCAACATTCAAAATTATTCTGAGAAACGATTTCTCATCAGACGAAATTAATCCATGATATAACTTGTAAAAATCATAATTAATTCATACAATCACATAAAATTCTGAAATTTTTACCACAGATCTATATGCATACAACCTATGCTCTGATACCATTGTTGGATTTTTAACGCAGCAGGGCATGGCAAAACACTTTTACACATACAAAATCCAAATAAAAGCATATAAATCATGAATAAAAATTCGAGGGATCGAACCTAACCTTTTAAAATAATTCGGAGACAACGATCAGAGATCCTTAGCAGTTGCTCCTCAAGTGTGAAGCACTCCACCGGTATCCACCAAGAAAACGATGTTAAGGAGGAGGAAGGAGGTGGAGAGAATTGGGTTTTCCAAACTTTTTGGGTTTTCGGGTTTGATCTGGGTTGGAATAAAATAGGGTCTATAATAGTGTATTTATAGGCAAAATTTTCAGCTGAAATTTTCCCATAAATATTATTATTATTATCCCATTTATTATTCTCATTAATAATTAAAACACCTTTTAATCATTAATTCTTTTTCTAAACACTTTAGAAATAATTCTCTCTCTTGATTTAATTTCCAAAAATTAAATCCTTAATTAATAATATTAAGAACTTTTCTTAATTAATTTATAATTAATTAAATATCATTTAATCAATTATTAAATTTGCTAATTAATTAATTTATTTCATAAATAAATAATTATTAGCCATTATTAATTAATTCCTCCACCATTAAATCATTCTCTTTTTATGGTGTGACCCTGTAGGTTCAATATTAAGCCGGTAGTAGAAATAAATAATAATAAAACTATTTTATCATTATTTATATAAATTCTCTAATTTATTAAATATGATTAATTAATTAATCACATTTATTCTACATCGTGAGTGATGCTTCTCAACATATCGCGACTATCCGGATAATATGAATTCACTGCTTAGAATACCAAGAACCTGTCAGTGAATAGTTACCGTACAATAAACTCCTTCTACCCTACAATGTCCCGATTAAATACAAGGCATGGATCTCGTGTCAAGCCTATCTAATTCAATCACTTGCTTACCATTTACTATGCGTAGTTCTATGCAAATTAGAAACTCCTTTCTAATTTCATTCACTCTGGCCAGAGATTCCTGAACTAGCATAAGTGGATCAGCCTTGAACATTCGATTCCTTCACTGGAAGGGGTAGATCCTTTATTGATCATACACTATCTTCGTGTACAAATTCCTATACCCAGAAGAGCCCTAATAATTGTCCCTGGAGACTAAGAACTAAACCAAAGCATAGTTCAGTGTACACAAGATGACTATGATGACCTCAAGTCTAAGGATACTTGTACAACTATCACTAAGTGAACAACTGCTGACACGTGAGTGAACTCCATCAGTTGTTCAGCTGTGCGAGTCATGTTCAGTGAACTTATTCTATAATAAGCACCTACATACTAGCTATAGTGTCACCACACAAATGTCTATGAGAATAGACATCCTTCATAATGAAGCAAGCATAGTATGTATCGATCTTTGCGGATTATTAATTACCAGTTAGTAATCCTATGACCAGGAACTATTTAAGTTTAGAGTTATCATCTTTTTAGGTCTCACTATTATGATCTCATCATAATCCATAAAAAGCTTTACTCTAAATTATGGTATATCTTATTTAAACACTTAAATAGATAAAGCCCGTAATAAAAACAAAACAAGTTTTTATTAATATCAATGAAATCAAAACAGATTACATAAAAGTTATTCCTAAATCCTAATACACGATTGGACTTAGGACATATTCCTTTCAATACGTATAAATCAAATAAGTGTGTGCGTGAGTAAACGAAATCAAACAGAGAAAGGAAGAATATAACCAAATGGAAATCCTCGAGTCCAGTTGAAACTGTCTCCTTAAAGCTATTTCGCCTCTCACCGTATGTGCGAGTCGATAGCCTCCCAGGATAAAACGAGATACCAGTATAATCGATAGATAGAATATACTCTCAGCGAACGTGAACTAAGCCCGAGAACTATCACCGGAGTATTGGAAAATTTAAGACTAAAGAGACCGAGAATGAAAGAGAGGACACTTATTCCCTTGACTTAATAAAACTGATGCCCTAAGACTCTATTTATAAAGAGAGGCTTGAAAGGACTTATTTTTCTTTTCGATGTGGTACATGGTATTTATAAGAAAAACTAAGGAATAGGTTTGTGCTACTCTCGATGTGGTACAAAACCACTTTTCATATTAAAAGGTAAAACTTTGGAACATCAGTTCTCATTCACCTTTTACTCATTTTGAGCGTGTAAATATGCGTTAGAATCCCCTCGAAGAGGAGAATATGTTCCAATAAATACACACCACTAACACATAATGTGTCTCACTCATATAGAGTCTCAAAATGATTCACAACTTAGTCTAAAATACTAAGTTTGTCCAACAATCCCCCACAAATGAGATTGATGGTCCAGTAGCACGCACCACATAGATAGACAGATGCAGAGCTTGACTTGGTGATAGTTCCGGCGGTCAGATATAGCATACGATAGGTAGAGAATGCTCCTTGAACCTTCGCTCGAATAAGTATATCGACTTTACTGGTAGACAGTATGACGCGATGTCCTTGAACTGTTCGACCGTTTGTGTAAACGATGACATACTCATCACTATATCTTTCCTGACTCATTCAGTTCTCATGATTATGTCCTTTTTGGCCATGGAACATCGTCCTGGTTCTGCAGGAATTTTTAAAGAATTGTGCCTCGCAATTCTCCTTTGAAGCGGCCCCACTTCTCTCCCACATAGGTGATCTTTATCTTATAGAGTAACCCGCGTTTACTCAACTGAATTCCATGCGTTCACTCCTGAACTCCATGTATTCATCAAAGATCATTAAAAGCTCAAAGCTTAACCTCGTACCTTACGAGTCTCACTGTTTCCTCATCATAGGAACAGGCCAGGGGTTACCCCCACAGTGATTTGGTCATCATGATTTAGTTGTCCCATTGAACCAAGTTCTTGGGATCTCCAGTCAGCAATGGTTGGGTGTCCACCATGATGCCGTTAAGCAATAGGCTTAAGGCCCATCCCTCTCGATGATTTCTCAACCACTTCTTTTGATAACCCTTTGGTTAGTGGATCCGCGATATTATCTTTTGACGGTATATATTCAATAGTGATAATTCCGGTTGAGATCAATTGTCTAATGGAACTGTGTCGTCGTCGTATATGACGAGACTTTCCATTATACATCGTGCTCTGCGCTCTGCCAATAGCGGATTGACTATCACAATGAATCCCTATTACAGTTACAGGCTTTGGCCATCTTGGAATATCCTCCAGAAACTGACGTAGATATTCAGCCTCTTCGGTGCATTTATCTAGTGCCACAAACTCAGCTTCCATCGTGGAATGAGTTATCACCGTTTGTTTTGAGGATTTCCATGATATTGCCGCTCCAGCTAATGTAAACACATAGCCGCTCGAAGACTTAAGTGCTTTCTTGCTAGATATCCAATTTGCGTCAGTATATCCTTCTAATACTGCTGGGTATCTGCCATAGTGCAGTCCATAGTCTCGAGTTCCCCTCAAGTACCTTAGTACCCTTATGATCGCTTTGCAGTGATCAGCTCCCGGATTACTCGTAAACCTACTCAACTTGCTAATTGAGTATGCAATGTCTGGTCTTGTACAGCTCATGAGGTACATCAGACTACCAATTATCCTCAAGTATTCCAATTGGGAAACAGCTACACCTTTGTTCTTGGATAGGTGCAAAGTCATATCCACAGGTGTCCTAGCTTTCTCAAAATCATCCTTAAGAAACTTCTCAAGGATCTTGTCAATATAATGTGGTTGACTTAATGCGAGACCCTCTAATGTTCTAGAAATTTGAATTCCCAGAATTACATTTGCTAGTCCCATGTCTTTCATGTCGAATCTTGATTTCAACATGTCCTTGGTAGATTTGATCACTTTATCATTGCTTCCGGAAATAAGTAGATCATCTACATATAGCGTCATCATGACATACCCACTCTCGTTATCCTTGTAATAGGCACAACTATCACATTCATTGATGTTGAAGCCATTAGCCAGCATGACCTCGTCAAATTTTTCATGCCATTTCATAGGCGCTTGCTTCAAACCATTCAATGATTTCACCAATCTACAAACTTTCCTTTCTTGTCTTGGGACAACAAACCTTTCGGGTTGTTCCGTATAGATTTCCTCATCTATATCCCCATTTAGGAAGGCTTTTTTCACATCCATTTGATGTACAGTTAGATTACGTATTGCAGTAATAGCAAACATCATCCTTATGGACGTTATTCTCGTTACAGGAGAATATGTATCAAAATAATCAAGGCCTTTTTGTTGCTTGTATCCTTTAATCACAAGTCTGGCCTTATACTTATCAATAGTGCCATCAATTTTCAACTTCTTCTTGAAAACCCACTTGCTACCTAATGGTTTGCAACCAGTTGGCAAGTCCACTAGTTCCCAAGTATGATTCTGCATAATTGAATCAACTTCATTCTTGATGGCCTCTTTCCACATAGGTCCATCAGGTGAGGTAACCGCCTCCTTATAGGTTTTTGGGTCACCTTCTTCGAGCAAATAGGTCATAAAATCAGACCCATAGGATTTCTCCGTTCGTTGTCTTTTGCTCCTTCTCACTACCCCACATTTTCGTCTTCACTTTCGTCACTCTCATTATCATCATCTACAGACTCATGAGATCGTTTAGACGTTGTAGGTTGTTGGTTTCCTGGATTACAGGGAAACATCGTCTCAAAGAATGAGGCATTCCTTGATTCCATAATGGTATTCTTTTGAATATCAGGAATCTTGGATTCATGAACAAGAAACTGATATGCAGTACTATGTGGAGGATATCCGATGAAAATACAATCCACAGTCTTAGGACCTATCTTCACCTTCTTCGGTGTAGGGATCAGTACCTTTGCAAGGCACCCCCACACTTTCAGGTGTTGGTAACTTGGTTTCTTTTTCTTCCACATTTCATAAGGACTTACATCCTTATTCTTGCACATCGTAATATTTAAAATATTATTTGCGCTTAAGATGGCTTCTCCCCACATCGATTGTGGAAGCCCAGAGCTTAACAACATCGCATTCATTATTTCTTTCAGAGTGCGATTCTTCCTTTCAGCCACACCATTTGACTGAGGGGAGTATGGTGCAGTGACCTCATGGATTATACCATGTTGTGAACAAATTCTCCAAATGGTTCAACATATTCACCTCCACGATCACTTCAGTATCGTTTTGATTTTCTCAGTCTGTTGTGTCTCAACTTCTTCCTTATAGATTTTAAATTTATCTATAGCTTCGTCTTTGCTTTTCAACAAATATACATAGCAGTATTTTGTACAATCATCAATGAATGTAATAAAATACTTGTTTCCTCCTCTTGTTGGAGCGAATTTTAAATCACATATATCGCTATGTATTAGGTCTAGCACTTTGGTGTTCCTTTCCACACGTTTAAATGATGATCTCGTTAATTTTGCCTCAACACAAGTCTCACACTTATGTTTTGAATCGATAGTAAGTTTAGGTATGTATTCTTTTGCACTTAAACGTCGTAAAGTGTCATAATTTACATGTCCTAATCTAGCATGCCATAAATTAGGAGACTCAAGCAAGTAAGCAGAAGAATTCTTCATTTTATTATCGTCCTTAACGGACATTACATTGAGCTTAAAAAGCCCATAGGTTAAATAACCCTTGTCTACAAACATACCACTCTTAGACAAAATTACTTTATCTGACTCTATTACAATGCGAAAGCCATGCTTACTCAACAGAGAACCAGACACAAGGTTCTTGCGAATATCAGGCACATAAAGTACATTCTTCAAAGTCAGATTCTTCCCAGAGGTCATCTTCAGGATCACCGTGCCTTCACCCTCAATGGTAGAAGTTGCTGAATTCCCCATGTAGAGCTTCTCACCAGCATCAGAAGCTTTGAGGCTAGAGAAAATCGCCTTGTCTGAGCAAACATGCCTAGTAGCACCAGTATCAATCCACCATTCACGTGGATTAGAACCGACCAGGTTCACTTCAGAGACCGTAGCACAGAGGTCTATATCACCCATATCCTTGGAGATATTCTCTACCATGTTTGCTTCTTTCTTCCTGTTGGGCTTCTTGGGCTTCTTGCAGTCAGAAGACCTATGACCAACTTTATCACAGTTGTAGCACTTCCCCTGAAATTTCGACTTCGAAATCCCTCCTTTGGGTGCCAGCTTTGCCCCTTTACTAGAATTAGTCTTCTTGGGCTTGGAGCTTTGAGCGTGCTCCACCATGTTTGCCTTCTCAGTGGCAACATTAACTTTCTTCTCGGACCCTCTGTTGTCTTCTTCAATACGAAGTCTAACAATTAGATCCTCCATAGACATCTCCTTTCGCTTGTGCTTAAGGTAGTTCTAAAAATCTTTCCATCCAGGTGGAAGCTTTTCAATAACAGCAGCAACTTGGAAAGACTCACTTATGACCATTCCCTCAGCATGAATGTCATGAATGATCACCTGCAGTTCCTGTACCTGACTGACCACAGTCTTAGAGTCTGCCATCTTATAATCAAGAAAGCGGCCAACAATCCACTTCTTTGCCCCAGCGTCCTCGGTTTTATACTTATGGTCAAGTGACTCCCATAAGACCTTAGCTGTTGGCTTTGAAAGGAATATGTCCTAAGTCCAATCATGTATGAGGATTTAGGAATAACTTTTATGTAATCTGTTTTGATTTCATTGATATTAATAAAAGACTTGTTTTGTTTTTATTACGGGCTTTATCTATTTAAGTGTTTAAATAAGATATACCATAGTTTAGAGTAAAGCTTTTTATGGATTATGATGAGATCATAATAGTGAGACCTAAAAAGATGATAACTCTAAACTTAAATAGTTCCTGGTCATAGGATTACTAACTGGTAATTAATAATCCGCAAAGATCGGTACATACTATGCTTGCTTCATTATGAAGGATGTCTATTCTCATAGATATTTGTGTGGTGACACTATAGCTAGTATGTAGGTGCTTATTATAGAATAAGTTCACTGAACATGACTCGCACAGCTGAACAACTGATGGAGTTCACTCACGTGTCAGCAGTTGTTCACATAGTGATAGTTGTACAAGTATCCTTAGACTTGAGGTCATCATAGTCATCTTGTGTACACTGAACTATGCTTTAGTTTAGTTCTTAGTCTCCAGGGACAATTATTAGGGCTCTTCTGGGTATAGGAATTTGTACACGAAGATAGTGTATGATCAATAAAGGATCTACCCCTTTCAGTGAAGGAAGCGAAGGTTCAAGGCTGATCCACTTATGCTAGTTCAGGAATCTCTGGCCAGAGTAAATGAAATTAGAAAGGAGTTTCTAATTTGCATAGAACTACGCATAGTAAATGGTAAGTAAGTGATTGAATTAGATAGGCTTGACACGAGATCCATGCCTTGTATTTAATCGGGACATTGTAGGGTAGAAGGAGTTTATTGTACGGTAACTATTCACTGACAGGTTCTTGGTATTCTAAGTAGTGAATTCATATTATCCGGATAGTCGCGATATGTTGAGAAGCATCACTCATGATGTAGAATAAATGTGATTAATTAATTAATCATATTTAATAATTAGAGAATTTATATAAATAATGATAAAATAGTTTTATTATTATTTATTTCTACTACCGGCTTAATATTGAACCTACAGGGTCACACCATAAAAAGAGAATGATTTAATGGTGGAGGAATTAATTAATAATGGCTAATAATTATTTATTTATGAAATAAATAATTAATTGGCAAATTTAATAATTGATTAAATGAGATTTAATTGATTATAAATTAATTAAGAAAAGTTCTTAATATTATTAATTAAAGGATTTAATTTTTGGAAATTAAATCAAGAGAGAGAATTATTTCTAAAGTGTTTAGAAAAAGGATTAATGATTAAAAGGTGTTTTTATGAATGAGAATAATAAATGGGATAATAATAATATTTATGGGAAAATTTCAGCTGAAAATTTTGCCTATAAATACACTATTATAGACCCTAATTTTATTCTAACCCACACAAAACCCAAAAAGTTTGGAAAACCCAATTCTCTCCACCTTCTTCCTCCTCCTTAACATCGTTTTCTTGGTGGATACCGGTGGAGTGCTTCACACTTGAGGAGCAACTGCTAAGGATCTCTGATCGTTGTCTCCGAATTATTTTTAAAGGTTAGATTCGATCCCACGAATTTTTATTCATGATCTGTATGCTTTTATTTGGATTTTGTATGTGTAAAAGTGTTTTGCCATGCCCCGCTGCGTTTAAAATCCAACAATGGCATCAGAGCATAGGTTGTATGCATATAGATCTGTGGTAAAAATTTCAGAATTTTATGTGCTTGTATGAATTAATTATGATTTTTACAAGTTATATTATGGATTAATTTTGTCTGATGAGAAATCGTTTCTCAGAATAATTTTGAATGTTGATCTGGGTTCTACAAGTGTTGTAGATTGTCTGGGTATTTTTTTCATAATTTTAGGATGTATAGATTTTTTATTATGAATTTTTGAAGTTCTTACAATTAAATTCGTAATTAAATAATTATATATATATATATGAATTGTATGTATGTATATATCTGTATATGCTATCATCGGCTGTGTTTGTACTGTCTGTTGAAGAAAGATAAGCAGCACAGAGAATGACAGATCAGGCGGCACAAAATCCGAGGAAAAGCGGCGGCTGCTGCAAAAGAAAATAAAAAAAATAAAAAATAATAAGGATGTCGCGCATTCCGGGAATGCGTTACACCCTTGTGGCGCATTCACGGAATGCGTTACGCCTTTTAAATGGCTTAAAAGGCTGTAACGCATCACCGGAATGCGTTACAGGGCTTGTAACGCGTTCCTGTAAGGCGTTACAGCCCGTCTGTTAATTTTAAAATTGATTTTCTGGGAGTTTCGTAACTCCGTTTTAGGCGTGCAATATACCGTTGGATTCGTTTTTCCGAGACGGATCTAATGGAGTGATCAATTTTAGTTTATATAAAAGTTTTGAACTGTTTATATTTCCATGAAGTGTTTTAAAGCTATTTTTGACTGTTTTTAATTGCTTTTAAATGCTTCATGTGATACATAGAGATGTATAATACTTAGACCAATATGTTAGATGATGTAACATGCCTACCTTGATGTTTATTCATGTTGATATATGTGATATATGCTTAGTTTATCATGGGATGATAGGTTTAGGTGA
This sequence comes from Apium graveolens, assembly GCF_009905375.1. Classification (NCBI taxonomy): domain Eukaryota; kingdom Viridiplantae; phylum Streptophyta; class Magnoliopsida; order Apiales; family Apiaceae; genus Apium; species Apium graveolens. The sequence continues at coordinate 243,230,421 of NC_133649.1, read as the reverse complement.
ACTTAAATGAACATAAGGCGTTTGTTAGACAACCTAGTATAGTGAAATTGTTTCATAACCTTAAGAATAATATTATGAATACAATCATGAGATTATTGTGTTTGTGAAACACGTAATTGAATATGAATTTTCGATATGAGAGAAAGGATGATTCTGTCAACAACAGATTTCTATCTGTAAGAAAGGGTTATTAAGTGACGCCTCTTGACAATGCTCCACCCGATTTGGGAATCGTCTGATTATTGATTATTGATTTGAAATATTTAATTTAAAGGAAGAATCTCTTTATAATATGATTATGATTGTAACGTAATATAATCCCTCTAAAATTAAATAATATCAAGTAGTAATTGGCCAATGATACAACGGGCTTGTGTCGGTCATAGCCTTCCAACATGGTAGAAAGTAGTTCTTATTTTTGAATTATTGTCGTTTCGTGCCACAGCCGAGGGCTTTGATTTCGAAATAAGAAATACTTGTCTATTACATAGAGATGTGTACATTGAATAAGAATCTAAAAGTCGTTACGTGCCACAGCCGTGGGCCTTTGGGGACTGATTCAATTGTACAGAATGTTGGGTTAGACTTGACTTAGAATATTGAGTTTGTCGTGCCACAGCCGTGACTCAATTATTCAAGAGGCTAAAGTTTGATTAGGGAATAACATTAGATGTAATTGACAAGAGTTGTCTGCCTATTGAACATTACATGGCGTTTCGTGCCACAGCCGGGGTTGTGTAATGGAATGTAGGATCCCTATTCCCACGAGCATTATGAATGCTTAATTTTTCACGTAGGGGGTTGAATAAATTAGGAAAACTAGTGGGAGCCACTTATGAATAAAGATCCGATTCATATAGTGTTTTGAAATGAAATTGAATATTTGCTAAGTGTTGTTATGTGTTTATCATTTACAGATTTACTTTATACGTTATGTCATCTGCACTATCACTCAGGAGCATACTAGATGCTCACAAATTGACTGGTCCTAATTATGCTGACTAGCTTCGAAACTTGAGAATTGTTCTCAGGATTGAGAAGCTGGAATATGTGATTGACTCACCTAAGCCTACTGAACCTGCTAGTGATGCACATGATGATGAACATGTTGTGTATCGTAAGTGGATAGATGATGCGAATGTTGCTCAATGCATCATGCTAGCTTCCCTGAACATTGAGCTACAGAAGCAACATGAGCATATGGATGCTCACACTATCCTCATGCATCTACAAGAGTTGTATGATGTGGCGGGGAGGACAGCTCGATATGAGATATCGAAGGAGTTGTTCGGTTGTAGGATGTTTGAGGGATCATCTGTGAATGACCATGTACTTAAGATGATCAATTTGATTGAACGTCTTGGACAACTTGGTTTTGCCATGGATGGGGAGCTGAGCCAAGACCTGGTCTTGCAATCGCTTCCGAGTTCGTTCTCGCAGTTTGTTGTGAACTTTCATATGAATAAGTTGGATGTCAGCCTGCCTGAACTCCACAACATGTTGAAGACTGCGGAATCGAATTTTCCCCCTAAGAAGAGTTCTGTTCTTCTAATTGGTGAAGGTTCCAATCCTAAGAAAAGGAAGAGGAACCCTTCCAAGAAGAAGAAAGTAGGTGAGAAAACGCCGGTTCCACCAAAAGCTGAAGACCCCAAGAGCAAAGTTGTTTGCTTTCACTGTAACAAGGTGGGGCACTGGAAGAGGAACTGCAAGGTTTACCTTGCAGAATTGAAGAAGAAGGGTAGTGAGACTACCGCTTCTGATTCAGGTATGTTCATGATAGAAGTGAATATGTCATTTCTACTTGGGTATTAGGTACCGCCTGTGGTTCTCAAATCTGTAATTTGTTGCAGGGATCAAGGAGAAGTAGGACTCTTGAGGAAGATGAGGTGATTCTACTGATGGGATATGGAGCAAGAGTTGCTACTGAAGATGTAGAATCATTTCATTTACATAGGCCTACGGGCAAGACTATTGTTTGAAATAATTGTTATTTTGTTCCCTCGATTGTGAGGAATATTATTCCAATGTTAGACTTGGCTGGATTTTCATTTATTATTGAGAATAATGAATGTTCTATTCTTAGAGATAATATTCTTAATGGACGTGGTACTTTAAATAATGGTCTTTATGTATGTGACATAATTTACTTCAGATTGAACAAACTAATAAAAGAAAAGGGATGATGAAAATCTCACTTTATAGTGGCACTGCAGTCTCCATTTAGTAGACATGGAGAGAGGACTGCAAATTTGCTAGGAATGGTACACACAGATGTATGTGGACCAATGTCTAAGCAAGCCATGGGTGGATTTTCATACTTCATTACTTTCATAGATGATAGATCTGGATTCGGATATGTGTTTGATGAAACACAAGTCTGAGGCCTTTGAAAAGTTCAAAGAATATAAGTATGAAGTGGAGAAACAACCAATCATAGTATTATAACTCTTCGATCAGATCGAGGTGGTGAATACTTTAATGGAGTGTTTCTAGATTATCTCAAAGTAAATGGTATAGTCTCCCATTGGACTCCTCCAGATTGGTATCTGAAAGGAGAAATCGAACTTTGTTAGACATAGTTCGGTCCATGATGAGCTATGCAAATCTTTCAGTATTCCTATGGGGTTATGCATTGGAAACCTCAACATATTTACTGAATATGATGCCTTCCAAAATCTATTCCTCAAACTTCGTATGAGATATGGAAAGAAAGGAAACCGAGTCTTAAACACGTTAAGATTTGGGGATGTCCAGCTTATGTCAAGTAAGTTGACCCAGATAAGCTGGAATATCGATCCGTAAAATGTAGTTTTGTGGGATATCCTAAAGAGACTTTAGGGTATTACTTTTACACCGATCATCGGGTGTTTGTCTCCAGATATGCTACCTTATTGGAAAAGGAGTTTATCCTTGAAGGAAACAGTGGGAGCAAAATTGAACTTGATGAAGTTCAAGAAGCACAAACTACTACGGATCAAGTGGAAACACCTGTTCTGACTGAACAACCTTTTGTGGAACAGCCCATTCATAGGTCAGGGAGAGTGTCTCGCCAACCTGAGAGGTAATATGGCCTTGTCATTGAGAATGACAATGAGTTATCGATCATTGATGATGACGACCCTGTGACCTATAATGAGGCTATGAGTAGTGTTAACTCAGAGAAATGGCAAAGTGCCATAAAATCCGGAATGGAATCTATGTATATGGGATACAAAAGAATGATTAGAGCAGATGGCCAGGTGGAGACCTTTAAGGCCAGGCTTTTGGCAAAAGGATTCAAACAAAGGCAATGGATTGACTTTGATGAAACTTTTTACCTATAGCCCTGTTAAAATCAGTTCGGATTTTGCTTGCGATTGCTGCCTACTACGACTATGAGATCTGGCATATAGCCAGATGGTTTTCTTTCCAAGGGAAATGAAAGCCTAGTGTGTAAGCTACTACGAACCATATGTGGTTTAAAGCAAGCTTCTCGAAAGATGGAACATCCGTTTTGATGAGACAATCAAAGAGTTTGATTTTATCAAAAACGTAGATGAACTATGCGTCTACAAAAGGGTTAGTGGGAGCGCGGTAACATTTCTTGTATTGTATTGAATTAGAGTTGACACACATAACAACATAGCAGACCCACTCACAAAGCTACTTTATGAAAGTCACTTTGATCGTCATAAAGACAAGATGGGTATTAGATACCAGAGTGATTGGCTTTAGTACAAGTGGGAGATTGAAAGGAATATGTCCTAAGTCCAATCATGTATGAGGATTTAGGAATAACTTTTATGTAATCTGTTTTGATTTCATTGATATTAATAAAAGACTTGTTTTGTTTTTATTACGGGCTTTATCTATTTAAGTGTTTAAATAAGATATACCATAGTTTAGAGTAAAGCTTTTTATGAATTATGATGAGATCATAATAGTGAGACCTAAAAGATGATAACTCTAAACTTAAATAGTTCCTGGTCATAGGATTACTAACTGGTAATTAATAATCCGCAAAGATCGGTACATACTATGCTTGCTTCATTATGAAGGATGTCTGTTCTCATAGACATTTGTGTGGTGACACTATAGCTAGTATGTAGGTGCTTATTATAGAATAAGTTCACTGAACATGACTCGCACAGCTGAACAACTGATGGAGTTCACTCACGTGTCAACAGTTGTTCACATAGTGATAGTTGTACAAGTATCCTTAGACTTGAGGTCATCATAGTCATCTTATGTACACTGAACTATGCTTTGGTTTAGTTCTTAGTCTCCAGGGACAATTATTAGGGCTCTTCTGGGTATAGGAATTTGTACACGAAGATAGTGTATGATCAATAAAGGATCTACCCCTTCCAGTGAAGGAAGCGAATGTTCAAGGCTGATCCACTTATGCTAGTTCAGGAATCTCTGGCCAGAGTAAATGAAATTAGAAAGGAGTTTCTAATTTGCATAGAACTACGCATAGTAAATGGTAAGCAAGTGATTGAATTAGATAGGCTTGACACGAGATCCATGCCTTGTATATAATCGGGACATTGTAGGGTAGAAGGAGTTTATTGTACGGTAACTATTCATTGACAGGTTCTTGGTATTCTAAGCAGTGAATTCATATTATCCGGATAGTCGCGATATGTTGAGAAGCATCACTCACGATGTAGAATAAATGTGATTAATTAATTAATCATATTTAATAAATTAGAGAATTTATATAAATAATGATAAAATAGTTTTATTATTATTTATTTCTACTACCGGCTTAATATTGAATCTACAGGGTCACACCATAAATAGAGAATGATTTAATGGTGGAGGAATTAATTAATAATGGCTAATAATTATTTATTTATGAAATAAATAATTAATTGGCAAATTTAATAATTGATTAAATGAGATTTAATTGATTATAAATTAATTAAGAAAAGTTCTTAATATTATTAATTAAAGGATTTAATTTTTGGAAATTAAATCAAGAGAGAGAATTATTTCTAAAGTGTTTAGAAAAAGGATTAATGATTAAAAGGTGTTTTAATTATTAATGAGAATAATAAATGGGATAATAATAATAATATTTATGGGAAAATTTCAGCTGAAAATTTTGCCTATAAAATACACTAATATAGACCCTAATTTTATTCTAACCCACACAAAACCCAAAAAGTTTGGAAAACCCAATTCTCTCCACCTTCTTCCTCCTCCTTAACATCGTTTTCTTGGTGGATACCGGTGGAGTGCTTCACACTTGAGGAACAACTGCTAAGGATCTCTGATCGTTGTCTCCGAATTATTTTTAAAGGTTAGATTCGATCCCTCGAATTTTTATTCATGATCTGTATGCTTTTATTTGGATTTTGTATGTGTAAAAGTGTTTTGCCATGCCCCGCTGCGTTTAAAATCCAACAAGCTTCGCGCTGTATATGTTATACAACGAGTCAGACAAACAATTTAACACATAGTTCCGACAGATGTAGTCGGAGTGCTTCCAAGCATCAGCAGCATACACAGTCTGCATGTTACTCTCAGCAGTGAGCAACGGTGGTTTTTCCTTAAGGAAGCGATCCATATACAACGTGGTCAGATAAAAGTGCATCTTTTGTTGCCAACATTTGAAGTTCGTTCCGTTGAACTTACTCAGGTTTTTCAGCATGTGCAGCAGGCACAGTTGGCATAACAGGTGCAGCAGGCACCACGGGTGGAACAGATGGTACGTGTGTCTGTACTACAGGTGTATGCACACCAGTAGGCACCGCAGGTATGATCGGAGGAGTGAATCCTGCCGATATCTGTCCAAGAGGAACACTAAACTGTCCAATGACAGTGTGTCCCACAGGCACATGTCCCGAAGGCACATGTCCAACAGGCGTTTGACCCCCATCAGATCGTACGATCCGTGCGTTAGGGTTAATCGGCTGCTGGTGAACCCCATCAGATCCAGTGATCTGTGCGTTGGGATCAGCCGTCATGTTCATCGAATCGTTCACAGTTTGGTTCTCCATCGATCTGTTACTCAACAAAACAAGCAGATACAGATGTATCAGTCACATATGTATATAAAATAAATAGCTTTAAGATTGTGAATACAATCTGCGATTAATACGTATAAATCAAATAAGTGTGTGCGTGAATAAACGAAATCAAATAGAGAAAGGAAAAATATAACCAAATAGGAAATCCTCGAGTCCAGTTGAAACTGTCTCCTTAAAGCTATTTCGCCTCTCACCGTATGTGCGAGTCGATAGCCTTCCAGGATAAAACAAGATACCAGTATAATCGATAGATCGAATATACTCTCAGCGAACTTGAACTAAGCCCGAGAACTATCACCGGAGTATTGGAAAATTTAAGACTAAAGAGACCGAGAATGAAAGAGAGGACTCTTATTCCCTTGACTTAATAAAACTGATGCCCTAAGACTCTATTTATAAAGAGAGGCTTGAAAGGACTTATTTTTCTTTTCGATGTGGTACATGGTATTTATAAGAAAAACTAATGAATAGGTTTGTGCTACTCTCGATCCGGTACAAAACCACTTTTCATATTAAAAGGTAAAACTTTGGAACATCAGTTCTCATTCACCTTTTACTCATTTTGAGCGTGTAAATATGCAGTTAGAATCCCCTCGAAGAGGAGAATATGTTCCAATAAATACACACCACTAACACATAATGTGTCTCACTCATATAGAGTCTCAAAATGATTCACAACTTAGGCTAAAATACTAAGTTTGTCCAACAGCTTTTACATTGTTCGACATATCCACCATCTTTTCTTTCAACCAAGTCAAGAAATCCACGTTTACCTGCGTGATAATGTTTATATCGAAAATATTCCAATACCTGGCTGTTACTTCACACTGAACCAAAGCATGTATAATGGACTCAATGTCACGGCCACAAACAGGGCAAGTATTATCGATTTGAACATGCTTCATCTGGAGCTGAGTTTTAGTTGGAAGACATGAGTTCACAGCTCTCCAAACAAGGTTGAGAGCATTAGGAGGAGGCTTAACATTTCATACAGACTTTGCAAAACTTGTGATGAGTATTATCAGCCCACAATCCTTTTTGACGTTGTAACAATTTATACACCGTTCTGACTGAGTACTGGCCAGCGTTTTCAAATTTCCAACATAGTATATCCTCCTCCAGGTCTGACTCAGTCATAGTATTAAGAATAAGCTGATGGTCTCTGTCATTAAAAATGTCAGCAATGACCTCTGTATCCCAGATTTTCGTACCTGTGTGAAATAATGAGTCAACACATTTATCAACTATAGAGAAAGATTCAGTGGTAACAAAAGGATTGACTGTGTCATTAAGCCAAGGTTGAGCCATATTGTTAATTTTCTTCCCCGTGCCAATACGCCAACAAGAACCTGAAGAGATGACTTGCTTTGCTTCGAAAATGCTTCTCCAAAGAAAACTTGGACTGCCACCTAGCCTAGCATCCATGAAATCCTTGTCTGCATAATACTTGGATTTATAAACTCGGGCAACCAAACTATCTGGGTATGTAATTAGGCGCCAACACTGCTTCCCCAACATAGCCATATTAAAATCTCATAAGCACTTAAAACCAAGACCTCCAACATGTTTATGTCTTGACATTCGCTCCCATGACATCGAGCTAATTCGAGAATTAGATTTATTACTATAACTCCAGAAAAACTTTGACATTTCCTTTTCGACCTCGTTGATTAAAGTAGCTGGAAGGAGAAAAACGTTCATAGCAAATTTTGGCAATGGTTGTGCAACCGTTTTGATCATAATTTCCTTAGAGGGCTTGGAAATATTTTTTTCCATTCCAACTTCGAATACTAGCTTTCACCTTCTCCTTTAGATATCCCAGCACAACCGACTTATTCCTCCCCAAAGTATTAGGGAGTCCTAAATACTTCGTCGAAGTATCTGCTTGCTGAATTTGCAGCTCCTGACATACCAAGTCTCTGTTATATCAATCATATTGGCACTAAAAAAGGTTGAAGACTTGTTTTTATTGATCCTTTGACCTGAGGCATGTTCATACACAGCTAATAAATCTAGAATTTGGACAACTTGAGTTACGTCCGCTTTACAAAACAAATAACCGTCGTCTGCAAATAGCATGTGAGAAATCACTGGTGCATTCCGACAAATTCTTATACCCTGAATCAACTTCCTATCTTCATAATGTTTAATAAGAGAAGACAATCCTTCCGCACAAATGGTAAACAGGTAGGGAGACAAAGGGTCTCCCTGTCGCAGCCCTCGAGTGGGTTTAATAAGACCAATTTCTACTTCCCCATGATTGATAGTGTACTCTACTGTGGATACACATTACATAATTAAATGCGTCCATCGATTGTTAAATCCCATTTTCAGCATGATTGCCTTCAAAAATGTCCACTCAATACGAGCATACACTTTAGACATGTCGAGCTTCAACGTCATAAATCCTTCTTTACCAAACTTTTTCGTTTTCAAATAGTGCATGATCTCAAAGGCAACCATAATATTATTAGAAATTTGTCGTATGGGTAAAAACGCACTTTGTGATTCTGAAATAACAAACTTCAACACCTTCTTTAGTCGATTAGCCACCACATTCGTAATGATTTTCATTATGATATTACACAAAGCTATAAGCCTTAGCTCTAATAAAGTCATGGGGTTCTTCTTCTTAGGAATCAAAACAATGTTGGTGGTATTCAAACTCTCCATCAAAGAGCCATTGTCAAAAAAATCACGAACCAGTTATATCACTTCCTTCCCTACTACTGGCCAGTCTTTTTGAAAGAACGCTGGGGTCATTCCATCGGGCCCTGGAGCTTTATCTGGATGCATATTAAACACATCCTGCCTTACTTCGATTTCAGTCACTGGTTCAAGCAAGACTATGTTATGATTCTCTGTGATGGTTGTCAAAACACAAGAAATAACTCGCTCCCCTTGACTTGGCCCTACTTCGAACAACTGTTGGTAATAATTTTTGATCAAGTCTTGCAAACCTCCATTCCAATCAACCCATTCACCATCCTCATTTTTAGCCTCTGAATGTGGTTTATTCATTTTCTTCTGCTACAAGAGGCGTGGAAATACGTTGTATTCTTTTCCCCAGCTTGCAACCAAAGCTGTTTTGATCGTTGCCTCCAAAAGATCTCCTTCTGATCTAAAATCAAGAAAAGCTGTTTCTTTGTCAATTCATACTCCTGTATCGACTGATTGTCGCTTCTGTTTCTCAGCAGCTTGAGCTTATATTTACAATCTTTTATACATTTTTGGAAGCAACCTGTAATCTCACGGCCCCAGGTTCCCAAACTCTCAGCACAGTATTTGATCCTCTATATTATAGACGCTTCTTCCTATCCCAGCCAACTATCTTTGGCAATCTGAGAGCACATTGGATCTAGTAACCAAGCATTTTCAAAACGGAACTTAACCTTTTTACTACTTTTGCTCTGCAATTCCGGGATAACTAACAACGGACTATGGTCTGATGGGGAGCCTTCGAAATTATAAACTTTCATTGTGGGGAATAAATCAAACCATTGACTATTATTTAGAACCCTGTCCAATCTGATCTCGACCCAGTGCTCTGTGTTTCTTCCCCTTTCCCAAGTGTATTGGTGACCTATAATGTCCATATCAAAGAGCATAGAGTCTTGCAAACAATCATTAAAACCAGTAATAAGATTACCAGGGTATGGAGGACCTCCTTTCTTATCTATCCGTGAAGTAATATTATTAAAGTCACCCACCAGGTACCATGGTAAGTTTGCATCGCGAGATAAATTATGAAGATCCCAAGTCTTGTGTCTTTCTGTTCGGGGAGGCTCACCTTACACTCCCGTCAATCTCCAGCTTTTATCATTGTTGTTTGTTACGACCACATCGATGTGAGAATGAGATATGCTCAAAAGTTTAACGTCTCCAGCATTTTTCCAAAAAAGTGCCTACTCCTCCACTCTTACCCTGAGGTTCTACTGCAATGAAGGCTTCAAAACCTATTTTATTACATAAGCGCTTCATCTTCAAATAGGTGCTAATAGTTTCACTCAAAAGAATAAACGCAAGTCTCTCTGAACGGGTCATTTCTTGAAGGAACCGAATTTTTCCAGGGGACCCCATATCCTGGCAGTTCCAAGCCAATGCATTCATAATGACTGGCGGGTCTACACGGCAAAACCCGCCCCTAACTCATTTTTTGACTCCGGTAAATTGACACTGCTTATCTCCATCTCTGTAACTTGATTTTGGTCTTGTCCCGTGACCGTATGTTTTTCAATGTCCAAGTCCATTTTTCTTCTTTTTGGATCCACCACAACTAATTCATTCAAGTCCGACCCATTAGCATTTAGCTCCAAACTCATATTTGAATTTTGATTTGATGTCTGACATGGCCCACTCTGATTAACTAAATTTCTGCCAATTTTATATGCAAGATCATCACAAGATATCACTAACAAATTCTTCCCTGAATTAACGCTAATTTGTTTGGCCTGTGCACCATTTCCGGGATTTCTTTTTTCTGTGTCCCCCCTGATCTCCTCCCTGGAAGTCTGCGCCTGAGAACTACCACCCGAACGCAACTTATTTCGACCCCATAATGTGTGATTTTCTCCTCGGTTCAACTCTTAACCATGCACCATAAGGTTTCTCAATACTTTGCATCGGTGCTTCAAAAATTTTCTCACAAAAAATGTTCCCCATGGCCAATTAAACCGCAAATGAAACAAAAAGTAGGGATTGCTTCGTACTGAAAATTCACCCAGCACCAGACCTTTTCTGATTTCCTAAGTTTCATTCTTCTCTTGATAGGGACATTTAATGGTATAGATACTCTGATGCGTAAGTACTCTCTCCAGACGCCTACAAAATTGTTAGGGTCACCATCAATATACGTCCCGATATAGTTTCTAATATCTGTAGCAACTCTCTGTGACATGAAAACTGCTCCCATTCCATGTAATTGAACCCATAGATCAATCTTATTAATATCTACTGTTCTAGGATTTTCCCCATCTCTGAGACGTTCCAGAACCAGATGAAACCTACCAAAGATCCACGGGCTCCCTTCAATGACCCTCTTAATATCAATCTCATGATAAAGTCGAAAGAAAAATCTGTTATTCTCCAATTGTTTGACATATAAACCTCTCCCAGGCCTCCATAATGAAGCCATCTTGTGTTGCATGGCTTCAAAATCAATGTGCGAGTCGGTAAGAAAATGACCCACAAGACACCATCTCATGTCAATTTCACTGAGGTCCTCTGTTTCATTTTCATAGCTTAGCCCTCCTATCTCCTCCTCTTCGATATGAATTGTTGCAAACGCCACCTCCATCTCCTGCACGTATAAGTTTTGCTTGTCCATAGAGCACACAAATGATGATGAACCTGGAATAGTTTAACAGAACTTGAGAAACTGATATAGACGAAGAAGTGACAGTCACTTCATGAAAACATACATGTTAGATGACAAGACTATAGCTGGAATTATCCCAATTACCAACTTAAACTTCAACAAAATAGCTCATAATACAAACACCCAACTCATTAAAACTCAAAAAGATTCAAACTTTACTATAAAAATTACACCTTTAATACATAATCAAACAAAAATCAAGAAAAAGCCCAAGATTCTAACCTCAAATTCAAACATAAATCTGGGTTCAAGAACTCAAAGTCTTCAACTTTTTGCAAGATTTGGGCAGCCCAGTAAGTAGAAAAGAGTCAAGATTTTGTTATATGACAAGATATGGTAGACTGATTTTTCAACATAGATGAAGAATTGATTTCGATGGAGCAGAAACCCTAGCCACGAAAATCGAAGCGGGTCAGATCCGAGATAACGATGCTTAGTCCAGAGTGGTGGTTTACTTTGAGTGCTATTATTTATTAAATGATCAATTGTAAGGATAATAAAAAGTTGGTTGGATTTTGGTTAAACCCATTCGGTTAATTAGGGTTCATGAGGGTTTTGGAAGTGGGGCTTTGAGGATGAATGTTGGTTTAATAAAATTGCTGACGGAATGGGTTAGAAGGTAATTAGACGATCGAGTTTAGGATGATATATATTTCGCTTCTTATGGTACCATTTGATGCCATTTTATTTCTTGAATCTTCACTAATTATACTTTTTTTATTCAATTGTCCAACCATTACAAATATGGTGTAGCTCCCTTTTTATAAGAGAGCTTTGTGAGGTTTTTTTATTATTATAATTGGGCTTTTTGGGCCTTAGACTAAATACTATATTTTTTACAATAAATCATCTTGGGACTTTTGCTTTAAGTCCATGGTCCAACATTTGTCTCCCCTTTATTTTGAGCAACATTTTTAGATTTGCTTATGGTATTTTAACTCTGAAAATTGGATAATAAGAATAACGATATAAATAAGGTTAGAGTTAGGATAAAACGTAATTAAAATCATGAATAGTGTAAAAAATAGAACAAAATGTAATGTGACAAATAAAATTTGAGTGGGGCCTCATTGTGTTTTGTTTGTCGGTTGTTATCTCGTTTGTTGTTTTTTATTTTTTGTTTTTTAGGCTATGTATATATATATTTCGTATATATATATATATATATATATATATATATATATATATTTAGGAGGCATTTTCTTATTGGGAGATTGTGCAACTGTTCGGCTTCCTTGATGATAATACATAACCGCCGTTGGACTGAATCTGCTGCCACTCCATTTCCTTGCTATCTCTGTAAGTTCTTTTTCTTTATCTTTTTTTTCTTTACCAAGTTTCGAGCTTTATACTCTGCAATTGTATCTGTCATATCTCTTCCTCATAGTTCTTGTGTTAAAGATTATATCTTTTAGTAAAAATTATAAATGTAGTGGATTCTTCTTCTTCTATCAAGACTATATCTCATCGGAACCCTGAGAAAATCCCCTCGAGGAGGGTGACCAAGAGTCTCCATGGAATCTGAATCACTTGGAGATTCCTTATGATCTAGCATATTGTCATTCTTTTAATTTTTTGGATGAAGATGTGTTGTTGAAGGGTGTTCCTGTTGAAAGTCAAGTTTCTGCTCCGATTAGCCCTCGAACCTTGGCCCTTAGGAGTCGTATTTTGGAGAAGAGTTATCATTTGGATAGGGAGGAATTTTTTAGATAAGTCTAGTCTTAACTAACTTAGCTATTATATAAACAAAGAGGTTCCGCTAAAAAAGTTGGAGACGTACGTCAATTTAGCTAACGGGTATAGGTTTCGAGTTTCGACAGTTGATGAGCTTTTTGAATGATGCCAGGAATATGGCATGTATGGCATCCCGATGCCTTTGTTTCATTTCGGCCTTCAGTTGCCTATGCATATCTTTTTCCTGACGATGTACGAGGCTATAGGGTGTGGAGTTGGTCAATTGGAGCCTAACTCAGTTGCTCAGATCCGTGATTTTATAGCCTTATATTGTGATAGGGATAGGGTTCCTTCTATCAAGTTGTTTTTCTCGATATATGGGGTACAGTATCACGAGGGTTAAGTTTACTTTGACACACGTCACAAAAGGATGAAGATTATGAGTTGTAGACCGTCGAACTCGGCTATCATGTTAAGTGGTTGTACATCGGGGGTCCGAACTTAGAATTTGTGAGGCTGTGTAGGAAGATCAGCAAGGCTACCATCTATTATTTGAATGGTTTATATAAGTATGACAAGGAATATTTGGATGAGTTTCATGAAAATGGATCGATATACACTCATTTGCAATTGAAAGATCCTCATTTCTTGGAGATGCATGATTGTAAAAGAAAGGATGTTAACATATTTTGACTGTCATGTATTAAACTTGGATTTTTATTTTGTGATTACAAATGTCTTTACTTTCATCGTTTGTTGTTTTCATATCCCCCTTATGCCATGACTAACTTTTTCATTCTTTCTTTTTCGTCTTTTTGTAGTAGCCGGGGCTTCTTTAAAGAATATTCTAAAATAGTGGAGTGCGTGGTGAAATGGATAAGGCCATGTTTTTGTTGGTGCAGAGAGCCTCAGAGGGTGCCATCGATGCTGCTAGGGTCAGGCCCTTGAAGCCTAACTATTCAGTTTCAATCGAACTTTTGGATGAGCGTGGAGAGAAGGTTGTGGATGATGCTGGACAAGTGGTTGCTGATATCGTCCCTCCGGGAGGCAACCCATGTCAGCGTCATCGTGGTGATGTGGAGAAGAGTAACGCTGGCGAGGTTGAAGCAGTTGTGACGGGAGTAAATAAGTCTGTTACCCTTGTCGGGAACAGAGTTCTTATGTCTAATATTTTCGACCCTCGTGTTCGACGAGAACCTGGTCATGTCGAGATTCATCCTTCAGAGCGTTGGACTGGCGGTTCGACCATTCCTCTACGAGCTTTTAAGATTTTTAATTTACCTCAGGATTCTGTAGCTTATGAGGGTAGGCGACGGGACGAGATCGTGGATCGGTGTAAGGGGCGAATTGGATGGGTAATATAGTTTTTTTGACTATCGTGTATCTTACTTTCTTTATGTTATTATTGTTACTTTGTCATTTAGGTCTTTTTATGTGGCTATGCAGTTTCTTACTGATTTTATGCATGTTTTGGAGGAGTATAAGGATGATGCTGGTAGTGAGTTCAAATGAAGTTGGAGGTTGATGTGTTAGCGTTGAAGGAAGAGAGGAAGAAGTTAAAGGTGAGTTTTACTGAAGCTGACAGGCATGCGGGTGATCTTTTTAATAAGAACTATGCTCTATCTAAGAGGGTTTGAGAGCTGGAGGCCTCCTAGAAGTCTCTGGTTGATAAGTGCAGGAACTCGAGACTCAGCTTCGACAAGAGGAGAAGGAAATGGATGCTGAGAGAACCAAATGCGAGGGTTTGGGGATTTATTGGAAGGAGTTAATGAATCTTATAAGTTAACTATTAGGGAAAATGTAAAGCTCAAGGCAGAGGTGCAAAATGGGGTAGAGGATATTGCGTCCGCTCTCGGAGATGGATATGGCCAATTTGTTCGTCGGTTCGCTGATGCTGGATTTAACATCGAAGGTCACTCTTTTGAAGAATATATTCAAGACTTTGCAGCCTCGCAAGTCGAGAATCTGGATGGCGGGGAACAGGTCGATGGTGGAGGTGTTTGAAGGTGGGGTATGCCCCACGATGGTTGTAATCTTTAATTTCTTTATGGATTGAACTTATTTTTCTGCTATTTGGATTTTATTTTTGTTGGATTATTTATGGTATTTGGGATTGGTTTTGGATTTTATTTCTTTTCTTTTCGTTAAATTCCTTACAATAGGATTGTTCGTAGAAATAAAGTGTGCTTGTTTATATTTCCTACTGGTTTGCACTAGGGACGCGAATTATGGAGTCCATAATGAAACTTTAAGGTGGGTAACCAAGTTTTCACAAACTTTTTTTTTCCGCTATTTGGTTTTTATTTTTGTTGGATTATTCATGGTATTTGGGCTTGGTTTTGGATTTTATTTCTTTTCATTCTGTTAAATTCTTTACAGTAGGAGTTTTCGTAGAAGTAAAGTGTGCTTGTTTATATTTCCTACTGGTTTGCACTAAGGGCGCGAATTATGGAGTCCATAATGAAACTTTAAGGTAGGTAACCAAGTTTTCACAAACTTTTTTTAAAATTTTCAAAATCTAAAATAATACAGAGATTTTCTCGATCATATGAAACTTTTTCCCATAAGATGTGAATGTTTACTTCAACGACATGTTGTGAGATTAAGCTTACTTCAACGACATGTGGTGAGATTCAATCATTTCTTTCTCTCTGACTTTGGAAAGAGGCTTTTCTTCGACCCACATATTGTCACTGATTTTTGGTATTTGGGAAGGAACCCACGATGTTTATCCCCCATTGATAGAAAGGGCATGGAGTGAGTATCGAGTTGAGTTCAGTAGTGGGTCGATGGCTGACATTACCATGCAGCTGGCACGCTTGACATTTTCTGACATACTCCTCACATTCTCTGCGGATCGTGGGCCAGTATAATCCTTGTATGATAATTTTAAGAGCTAGATTCTTTCCTCCGAGGTGCTTACCGCAAATGCTGATATATACCTCGACCATCGCTTGATCAGCCTCGTCCGGGCTTAAACATCAAAGAAGTGGCTCAGAAAGCGCACATCAGAATAATGATGAGCCGATGGCACAATAATTTCTTGCCTTGAATATGAGTGAACGAGCTTCGTTTTTCACCTCAGGGAGTTTGTTTTCTAATATATATTCAAGGAATGGTGTTCACCAATCAAAGTTATTTTATATCTGATTTCCCGATATTTCATTGATGGCCGGAGACGTCAAATCCTCCACATACATAGGTTCTAGGTTGAGTGGGAGGTTAGAGGATGCCAGTTTGGCCAAGAAGGGGGCCCATTGATTTTCTGCTCGGTCGATATTTGAGAGCTTCCACGAAGGGAATCTTTTAAGCAAGTATTATGCCCGTGAGAGGTACAGTGCCATTCTGGCATTGTGTGTTTTGAACTCTCTATTTATCTGTTTGGCTACCAACTAGGAATCCCCAAATATGTCTATAATCTATGCCTCGAGATCTGCTTTCAGTTTCAAGCCTGCGATCAACGCCTCATATTCTTCCACATTATTCATGGATGGGAACTCAAATTTGAGGGCCTGTTGGATTTTAAATCCTTCTGCTCTAATTAGGATGATTCCGGATCCTCCTGAGTTAGCGGTGGAAGATCCATCTACGAAGAGTAGCCATGGCTTGATCTTCATTGGAGCTAGGGATTTTGGCTTTAAACTGACACTCTGCTACAAAGTCTAAGAGAACTTGGGCTTTGATCGCCGTTCGAGGTTTATACTCAATGAAAAATTGGCTTAACTCGATGGTCCAAATGGCGAGTCTGCCCTTCATATCAGGCTTTTGCAAGATCCTCTTGAGGGGTTGATTCGTAAGTACTAGGATTTCTCTTGCTTAAAAGTAATGCCGCATCTTTCGGCTAGCGACAACCTAGGCATATACCGGCTTTTTGACTTGCAGCTATTTGGTTTTAGCATCACGTAGCGAATGGTTGATGTAGTATACCAGGATTTCTTTCCCCTCATTATGTCGAACCAGAACTGCTGCGACTGTCTCATCGGTGGCGGATAAGTATACTCGTAGTGGCTCGCCCGGTATGGGCTGAGTGAGAATAGGTGGATTTGTCAATAAGGCCTTTAATTCAGAAAAGCTTTTTTTACAATCAACGCTCCACTCGAAATGTAAGGACTTTGAGGCATTTTTCATCGCGAAGAAGAACATGATGCACCTTTTAGATGATTGAGGAATAAATCTTCGGAGGGGGGCAATACATCCCGTCAGTTTCTGTAAATCTTTAATGGATCTTGGGCTTTCCATTTCTAGAATTGCTTTTCTTTGTGCTGGGTCGGCCTCGATTCCACGTTAGGTGACTAGAAACCCGAGGAATTTCCCTGCAGTGAGGCCGGATGAACATTTGGTTGGGTTTAATCGCATGTTATGGCTTCTTGCATTCTCAAACGTGTCTCGGAGGTCGGTGATGTATTCTGAGGAGACTTCTGACTTTGTGATCATGTCATCGACGTAGATAAGCATGTTTCTCCCGATCTGCGAAGCGAATATTTAATACATCATTTGTGGGAATATGGCACCGGCGTTAATTAAACAAAAATATATGACTCGATATCTGAAGACTCCTTTGTGCGTGATAAATGTAGTCTGTTTCCAGTCCTGGGAGTCCATCTTAATTTGGTTGTAACCTAAAAATGCATCCATGAATGACAACAATTCATTTCCTTTTGTTGCATGATGAGTTGGTCGATTTCGGGAGAGGATTAAAATCCTTGGGACATGCTCGATTTACATCCAAGTAGTTTATACACATCCTCCACTTTCCATTACTCTTCTTGACCAAGACCACATTCGAAATCCATGTGGAGAATTGTATCGGCTCAATGAACCCGACACCGAGTAACCTGTCTATTTCTTGGTCGATGGCCGCCCTTTTTTTGGTGGAGAATGTTCAGTGTTTCTGTCACACCGGTATGATATCTTTACTGATGTGGAGTGAATTTCGAGCGACAAGCTCCAGGATCCTAGGCATGTCTTTGGGGTCCCAAGAGAAGATGTCGGAGAACTCTTTGATGAGGTTCGTGATGTCTTGCTTTAGTGGCTCGGGGAGATTCTTGCCATTTTTTGTAGTTTTTTCAGGGTTTTCGGTAAATACTTCAAATTTCTCGATTTCTTTAATTAGAGAACATGAATTTCTCGTGGGTGTGTCAGTTAGTTCTCTAGGTTCGACATCGAGGACTTGGTTAACCTTCAGTTCGTCATCTTTCTTGTTCCGTGAAATTGTGGTAAGATAGCATTATCTCGTTGTTGCCTGATCTCCTGTCATCTCTCCTATTCCAAAATCTGTAGGGAATTTCATTTTTAGGCGAGAAATTGAGGTGATTTCCCGTAGGGCGGAGATCGTGGTTCTACCCAGTAGAGCGTTGAAGCTGGAGGAGGCACTGATTACGTGGAACTTCACCATTTTCCAAATTTGGCATGGAGGTGAGCTGAAAAGTACCGGTATGTCGATGGTTCCTACCACATGGACTTCGTTACAAGTGAAACCATACAACGGGGTACAAGAATTTTCTAGCTTTCGATCACCGATGTCCATTCTTGCGAAAGCATGGGGATATAGAATGTCGAAAGAACTTTCATTGTCAACAAAAATTTTCTTGAAGGTGTTATTACCCACCCTTGTGGTGATTACTAGGGCGTATTGGTGACCCTCGAAGAGGCCGGGATGGTAGTCGTCGTATGAGAAGGATATAACTAGGGATGGATTTTCCTGTGGTTGTTTCACAACCGATGGGTTAATATTGAACACCTCTTTTGCATAGTTTTTGCAGGAGTTATTGGAGATGCCACCTGCCACTACACCGCCAAAAATGATGTCGATAACCCGATCATCATCACCTCTATGATCTCGTCGATGTACGTCTTCATATTGAACATAATGGACAAGTTGTCCTCGACGTATCTTGCTTTTAATGTGGTTGCGCAACTGGAAACATTGTTCTGTTGTATGACCTGTGTCCTCATGGTAATCACAGTACCGGGAACTTGGAGTTCGGCCGGGTTTCATTGGCCTCGGAGGTCGATACTCCGGTTTTTTTTTCAATATAGCTAAATGGTTGTTTATCAGCATTGAGCTTAGTGAATTCTTTTTCATTCCTGGAGCGGGGCTTCCAGTCTCTTTCGCGCTTATTGCATGGTGGAATGTCGTTCTCTCTTCGAATGTCACTTTCTCCTTTGTCTCGAAGAATGGCGATAATCTTGATGTCTATCATTTCTCGGCGATTGGGGGTTGTAGCTTCGGCGGCTTTCATATCTGGCTGAACATCACGGAAATTGAATAAAACTAACCGCCTCCTGTAGCATCATGCAATGTTCAATGACTTGGAACGCAACTTGGAGAGTTTATGGGTGTTTTTTAAAAATTTCCTCAAGAAGCAAGCCGTGTTTGGACTTATCGATTCCTCTCTGAATTGAATTAAAAAATTTCGGAGGCTCTCGTTTGATCGTTGGTGCATGGTCATTAGGCAGGCTGTGACCATTATGCCTTTGTAATTGCTGGAGAAGCAGGCTTGAAACTTGCTTTTTAAGGTGGACCAAGAGTCGATGAAGCGGGGAGATAAATTGTTGTACCAACGGAGTGCCTTGCCTTGTAAACATGTGGAGAAAAATTGGCATCGAGTAATTTCAGAGTGTTTGAAGAATGCCATTCGACCGTCAAAAGTGTTCAGAAATGCCAGTAGATCACTTGAACCATTAAAGCAGTCAAGGTAAGGAGTTTTCAGTGTTCTATCAATGCGTGCCTTCTCAAGCACGAGTGAGAGAGGGCTTTCTGCTATAGTCTCGAACCCCGATTGATTGCGCATTATATTCTGCATTTGAGCTATTTTCTCTTGCATCTGGGCGAATTCCTCGTGGGAGATAGTGTCTGTGGATTTAGTTTTTTGTGCGGCATCAGCGGACGACATTATGCGCTGTCGGTGTTCGCGAGGTTACGAATACGTCGACTCAGCGGACGGCTCGTATTCATATTTTGCATCATCCTCATCATCATACAATTGATCACCTGACGCACGATTTGCTATCATCGTTTGTATATGTTCTTGACGTAGGCGATGTATCTCACGCTGTCGTTCTAGTTTAGCTTGAAGAAGGCAAGTCTCCCTTTCTAGGTAGTAGAGTTCTTCATCGGAGTATAGTGGTTCCTCAAGCTTTTCTGCCTCCTGTGATTTTATGTGTTCAACATTTTCCAGATGTAGGCGCATGTCACTGGAGAGCACTTGTTTGCCTTTTGATGTTTGAACTCCCTGGCGTTGATCTGGCTTGTACTTGCATTTTCTTACTGGTGGCTCTGTGGCCACCGGATCCAACGACTGGCCGTTAGTAGCTTTCTCAGGAGGGGAAATAAACATCTCGGCTATAAATCCAACTGCTTCAACGGTCCTTGATCGTCGTGAAGCTTTGGAATGGTGGGTATCTCAGCCATGACCTTTGTTGGTATGACTGGTTCAGCTTCTTGTAGATCAATCTCTTACACAATCATGGTTTGGTTGGATCTCAGGAATAAAGCTCCTTCTGGAGCCAAATGATGTTCCTGAATATTTAATGAATATACGAGAATATTTAATGAGGTCTTTTTCTTTATTCAATTGTCCAACCCTTACAAATGTGCTCTAACTCCCTTTTTATTGGAGAGCTTTGAGACTTTTTTATTACAATTGGGCTTTTTGGGCCTTAGACTAAATACTATCTGTTTATTACAATAAAGTCATCTTGGGCCTTTTGCTTTGAGTTCATGGTCCAACAGATTCATTATTGTTCTGGATCCTCTTTTCTCATCACAATGCTGCTCCATTTTCATTCAACTACAAAAATATAAACAATTTTGGAGGGTACCATGTACAGAAGATAAAAACGTGATGGTACCATTGAGAAAAGTCAATTCTACAAGGCCTCGAGATCTCTTTCGCCAGTGCCTTGGCTACTTTTGAGAGAGCTAGAGAGCTTCCCGTAAGAGCAAGCTAGAATAAGGAGAGCAAAAGCAATTAGGCCTAGCATTGCTGCTAATCCTCCGAACAGGTATGACACCGGTGAGTTCCACGGAGATCTCGTTACTAGCATACTTAATGGTGCACTTGCCACTGCCATTGTCTTAATGTATGTAGAGAGAGATTTGAAGAAACTAGCTGGAGAGAGAGAGAGAGAGAGAGAGAGAGGTAAAAGATTGGGAATATGAATAAAGATGGCGGGGCTAAGTGAGATACTGTTGTGAGCTACTATGTCTTCTATACTCCCTCCGTCCCAATCATTTCTATACAAATGGTTTAGGCACGGAGGACAAGAAATTCATTAAAATAATATTAGTTTTGGTAAGGTAGTGGGATGAGAGAGAAAGAAAAAATGTAATTTAGTGAGAAAAAGTATAAAGTTGGGTACAGTGGTGGGACCAATCAATATTTAATGAATAAAGTGAGTGTAGTGGGAAAAAGTAGTGGATGTGGTTGATTTTTATATTATTAAATTTTTACTATTTTTGGTAAGTTTGAAATGTATAGAATTGAATGAGACATCCAAAAAAGGAAAGTGTATAGAAATGAATGGGACATAGGGAGTAAATAATAAGAGAACAAGGGGATAAAATCCTGAGATCAAAAATCTCATTTTATATAAAATATGTTGTTAGTGGGAATTGAACTTGATATTTTTCATTCATCTATACAACTTCATACCACTACACCATATTGTCACATGTACTTTTATCATACACCTAATATGTAAGTGTGTTAAATGAATATTTTATTTAACTTTAAAGATAGTTACTTGTATTCCGCAAAAAAAGATAATTACTTGAATATTTGTACATTAAATTTTAAAGAATTGAATTCCATATATAAAGTTCGGCATAGTACATAAATGGATTATTATTTTATTTAATAATCTTTTTTTAGTTTAAAAATATATCTCATATATTTTTAACATATTTATTATTATAAAAGTTAATTAAAATGTACATATATAATTTTACAAAAAATATTGAAAATAGAATCTCTTATATATAAATAATCTATATTGGTATTACATATTTAGATAAGTTCGAATTATAACGAGTCAATTCATTTTAGTTTATTTCGAATTTGAAATCAGAACTTGGCCCATTATTTAAAAAATACTAGAAAAATATCGTCACATTCTACGTTTAGTAAATTTAAATTAAAAGTTCGGTGAGAATAACTTACTAATAATGTAATTTTTACTAATATTTTATGTTAATATAAATTAATGTGTTTGGGGTCTTTATAAGATCAAGTCAATTGATTATTTGCATTAAAATTTCTAACTTCACTGGTAGTGCATTATTATTTTTAGGACTTGTCCCGATTTTAAAAATATTTGAAATTTGATATGAGATCTCACGAGATTTGTTAAAACTACGATGATATATTAAATCGATTTATTTTTCATTTTTTATTTTAAAAAACTAGCTTTTTAAAAAGAATTCTTTTAGATGAGCAATATTCATTGATCAATATAATATTGTACAAATATTTTGAATTATCTTTAAAATTTTGAATTATTCAAATAAAAGTTATATCTATAATATATTTTAGCATTTTATTCAATGCTTTTTAATAATTTTTATATAGTTTGAAGGAATTATTCAGTTCAACTGATATTTATAAAAGTTTATCGAATTGAAAAATATTTAATTTTAGGAGAATAATATACAATGTTATCAAATTGTTATGTGAAGACATATTAGAGTCGTAATGAAAGAAATTTAAAAGCGGTTTAAATAACAATATAATTATAATTTTTCCTTCGGATTCTTGAAAAAAATCATGAATATTAATAAGTCTTTACAATATATAATTTATTTTTATGTTACAACCATGATTGATATTCGGTTGCGTAAAAAATATATATAGATTGTTTGTCAGTGATAATGTGAATACCATATATAAATTATCACAATTTATTTATTACATAATTTTAATTTTTGAATGATTATGGATGCATATTATTTAAGTAATCAATTGCCTCACTAAATGTTAATAATGATTATACATGCACATATATCAGATATTCAACATATAAATAATTGAAACCATCGTAATTTACCAAAAAATGTAACATACGATAATTTACATGTTGGCACACGCATACAACTTAATCTTACTTTGTTAACAGTAGTGTAAATAAAAAACTAACATTTTTCATACATACATAAGTTGAATTCCAAAAAACTAACATTTTTTAATAAAATCAACTTTTATATTAACAGTAGTGTAAATTTTACGTTATTTTATATTATAATTGCAAGTCATTCTGACTTTAATTATGCATTTTTTATTTTTAAAATTGAGTAATTTAATTGTAAGTTAGTAGTGAACTCAATAATAATATAGAATAATACATATAGTTTATTTAAACAAAATTTAAAATCTTTGGTCAACTCTGTATTCAACATATATGTTAGTTTTTTCTTTTTAAATATATTAACAACATTCTACAGATTAAGTTTAATCTTTTTATTTTAAACGTACACTAAATACCCTGTTTATATTGATTCATTAAATACAAATTATACAACACAAATAAAAATTTATATATTTTGCTTAATGAGCTATATTATAAACGTTGTGTAATTTGGTAATGTCTTGTATAAAATAATATACGTTGATAAACAATCAACTTGTATTTGATTTACGTTAGATATTGTTCAACATTTACAAATAAAAAACAACTAAAAACATTATAATTGCATGATGTATAAAATAATTCTAGAAAATAACTTGTGTCTTGCACGGGTTATTATGCTAGTTATTTATAGAAACAAGAAAGAGTGTCTACTATATATGGATTAATTAGTTTAGGTAATAGGTTTTTCTATTTTGTTACCATGAATACATAATAAGCGATTAGAAATTTAGGTTATTTTTATCGGTGTAATTTTTGTAAATGCACGGCTCCCCCACTTTTATGAAAAATTACTAATCAAAATATATTAAACTTGCCCGCAAGGTTTGACTCAGTTGGCTAAAGAGGAGAATAATATCCAACGGGAGGAAAATTTATGATTATGCATACTGAACCAGAGTTTACCTATCGCTTAAATGCGATTTATCTTGGTTCACGTTGTTTGCAGCACCCGAAGAGTAGCGGCTGCGGGTTCCCTATCAAAAAAATATACATTAAACTTCTAATTTTCAGTGTTTATCACATGCACATAATAGAAAATTTGTTAGTTAATTTACCTAATTACTAGTTAGAGTGGGATCACTGATTTTGGTCTTGTTTAAGTGAGTGTTTAAGATGGTCATTGTGTATTCTACAAGTAGTAGTATTTTTCTTTTATAGGTTTTAGTCGAAATATGAAAGTTACAATTCTATTTAAAGCAAACAACAACTTATTAACGTCCTTTGGTTCTTTTTTGAAATTAGCGTACTTGCTTTATTCAATAGAATCAATGATCAACGCATCACAAATACAATCAGGGGGGTTGCAACCCACTCATGGACGCCTGACATAGAATAAGTAACCCAAGCTAATTCATGAGCCACTACATTCGCAGACCTCGACACATACTGAACTAGCACTCTATCAAAGTGCTTAAACAATTCAATACAATCTAAGACAATTAATTGAAAATAAGTACTCCCTTGAACAATTCTGTACGCCTCCACCAGTTCCATAGCATCAGTCTCAAACACACATCGTTTATACCCCAAGCTTTTTACCCATGATAGAGCTTCCTTAAGTACACGTGCTTCGACCTCCCTAGGACTGTACAAAGCCTGCAATTTTTTGTTCCTCGCCCTCGCAAACTGGCCACCATCACCCCTAATGACACACCCTATTCTAGTTTTCTTCCATTCCTTAAACACATCACCATCAGTGTTTATTTTAACCTTACTTGGTAATTCCAGTTTCCAAATATTCTGCCAGAAATCTTTCTGTATCCATTATTGTACACCTTGTAATGCCCTATAGCAGCTTCTCACAGAGAACGTCCCCGACTTCTCAAATATCCAAACCCACGTATCCTCCCTACTTTGAGTTGGGATCGGTATACTTCTGATAAGATGCAGATCATGCTCATTAAAAATATCATTCAACACCTCATCATCCCACCTTTTACCTCTAGGTTCCATTAAGTTTATCACTCAAGTGTGCACCGACTCCCTAGGCATTTCAGTAGTCACCAAACCATCATTATCCCCCGGAATCCATGGGACATTCCACACCATAGTTTGCTCTCCATCTCCTATTCTTCTTCAACTTCCCTGCTTAATCATCTCTTGTGCTGCAAGAATGCTTCACCACATATATGATGGATTAGCCCCCAGCTGAGCCTGCAAGAAATCACATTTAGGGAAGTATTTTGATTTCATCATACTAGTTACCAAAGGATTTTGATTATTCAGCAACCTCCATCCCTGCTTTGCTAGCATAAAAATATTAAATTTATCCAACTCCTTAAACCCTAAACCTCCCCCTCCTTCAAAATACACATATTCTCCCATGACAACCATTAAATACCTTTATTCAATCCTCCATTTCCCCACAAGAATGTGTTCATCTGCCTTTCGATCTGAGTACATATCTCATGTGATATTAGAAACATGTTCATCCAAAAGTTAAGAATGGTTTGTGTTGCTATTTTTAAAAGCAGCATTTTCCCACCTTTTGAAATTGATTAATTACTCCACCCTACTAACTTCGAACTGATACGCTCAACCAAAAAATTGAAAGCCTTATTTTTTTCTTCTACCAAATATACATTGGCAAACCCAAGTAGTTACCTGGTACACAGACTTCATCTACCTGCAATATCTCACACACTTCCCTTCTCCTTTCAATCAAAGTGTTTGGGCTAAACACCACAGTAGACTTAGTAAAGTTTATTGCTTGTCCTGATAACTTCTCATATCTTAACAAAATAATCCTCATAATCATAGCTTCAGACCTTATAGCTCTAAAGAAAAAATATGAGTCATCTGCGAAAAGTAGATGTGAGATTGATGGCGTTCCTCGGCAATTGCACATCCATGAAGCGAACCTATATCTTCATGTCTACGAATCATCGAACTCAACCCTTTTGCGCATAGTATATATAGATAAGGGGATATAGGATCCCCTTGTCTAATCCCACGTTGTGGTTTCACATCCCCAAAGATCTCCCCCTCATGTACAAAGCTATATGAAACCGTTGAGACACATTTCATCACTCGATCTCTCCAAACACTATTAGATCCAAACTTTATCATCATAGCTTCCAGATAGTGCCATTCCAATCTATCGTATGCTTTAGACACGTATTGTGCAAGACATGCCTGTACTTTAACAAGACTAAGTCAAACTGACAATCCTAAGTAAGTTGTGTTGTAATCTTAGTTTGTATTTTGTATTGTAACACTAAAGTCTGTAAAAATATCAAAGAGGAGACTTGAGTCTTTTTCTTTTAAATAGTATCAAGCCTAAGAATTCTATCTGGAAGAAGATCAAGAAGATCATGCCTCAGAATAATTATGAAGAAGCTTGTAGTTGAATAAATCTGTTTTGGGAAAAATGTTCTAAGTCAAGATCTCTACAAGTCACAGATTTAGTGTTATAGAGAAGTCATTCGAGAACTCCAAAATGACTTATAGAGAACTCAGAGATATCGACAAGCCAAATTGAAGACATGAAGATTGGAGATATCGACAAGTCATTTCTTCACGAGAGAACTCAGAGTTATCGACAAGTCAACATTAATTAGAGAACTATGAGTTATCGATAAGTCAAATTCTACTAGAGAACTCAGAGATATCGATAAGTCAAAATTCACTAGAGAACTTTGAGTTATCGACAAGTCAAATTTGACTAGAGAACTCTGAGTTATCGACAAGTCAATAAGCCACTAGAGAACTTAGAGATATCGATAAGTCAATGTGAAGATATAAAGACTAGAGATCTCGACAAGCCAAACTCTCTTATAGAGAACTCATAGACCTCTACAAGTCAGATATACAATGGAGTATTAGAGATCTCGACAAACCAATATACTTATCGAGATGTCAAGTTCTCTATAGACCAAACTGGAGATCTCGAGTTAATATCTCAAAGTACAAAATTGCAGACCAGTTCAATATCCAAGATTTACAATCAACAAACAATCCAACCAGCTGGATTGACAAGTCTTCAAAAAGCAGCTTGAAGAGTGTGCAAGATCAAGGGTGAAGATTAACAGATAAAGGAAGATCAAAGTTAACACGATATGCAAAGATATGCTAAGCCAGAAATGGAAGATATACTTTTTTTAAAATAGAAATGACAAGTGACAATTTACTAAAGTTAATTGCATGTCTTATTATACATTGTGTAAACCAAAAGTTAACTAAATTATAAAGTTAACACTGGTCCTTTGTTAGAGATAACAATTTAGATCAGGAACTCTTGTATTCTCTCAAGAAAGAGAGCCTAGAAATTTTGTAGCAAAACATTCTTAATTTTTATATAAAATTAATTGAGTTTTGAAAGACCTGTGTTCTTTATTATTTCATGTTTAATTTCTTTATGAACACATTTCACTACAACATTTGATTCACTTTGTTTACAACCACAAACAGTTCAAGAAAAGCATAAAAAACTACAAAAACACATTCACCCCCCTCTGTGTGTAATTCATTACCTAACAAGTGATATCAGAGCAAAATCTGAAAGTAAACAGATTCAAGATCTTGGAAGAATGAATACACAAAAAAATAGTAGCATTAAAATTCCTACATTTGACAAAGCTAACTACACTATTTGGAAATTGAAAATGTTGTTATTTATCAGAATGGCCAATCCACTCTATATTCAGAATCTCAAAAAATAGGCCCTTCACACCTATGATTAGAGTTGAAGAATTCAACGGATGGTGATATGGTTATTGTTGGATATATTTGAGATATCATGTCTAATATGTTTCTGTTAGGGCGAAAACACTGCGCTAATATTCACGCAAGTATACGCGTTCGCAAGTAGTATAAGATATAAATCAGATTCGTTCCCACAGAGACTGGTTTAGGTTAAGTTCAATTTATGCACCTATGCAACAATGTATGGTTATCGTTCAATGCTAAGACAAATAACAAATTGAGTTTTGATTAAACTAAGAGATTATACTAAATAATATTAACTAAGAGAATTGAGGTTGAATTACTATATATGACAAACATGGGATTCTAACTTCATTACTACTTCATTCAATAGCCTTTTCGTTCTTAACCTTAGCATGTGATGGTGATGACACTAATCAGATAACACGAAACTGATAAACGCCAACTTTCGTTGCACGAGTGCCATTCTACCAGACATCCACAAAAGAGATAGAAGCTGAATATGCACCAATTATATTGAGACCCTATATGTCTATAGAATTTGACAGCATAACGGTTTAAGCATAAGTTATCCATAATGATTACATAGGGCAAGTAAGATGGGTAAAATTACCTACGAATCATGAATACACATATATGAACCTATGCTAGCATGACAAGTTCTAAACCTCTATATTCACTGTCGCTTTAATAGAGATTAACACGCTATCTTATATGTTAGCTACGCACATAAGATGAATAAGCACAACCAATACTAGGATATCAATCAATCACCATACACCAAGATATCAAAATAATTAACTATTGAAATCCATAAGTAAATCCGCTAGAACCCCATAACAATGATTAGTTCATAATTGAACTCATCATCACCATGGGTTCCAATGAAAGCATGGTATAAAACAAGGTCTTAATAAACTGAATAATAATTAAATTACGAATAAACGAGATCTAGGTTCAACAAGAACGAAAACGAGCATCCAAAGTTACAACTAATTCAAAGAATCATAAGTTGAAAACAAGATCTTCTTTTTCGGAGTTGTTCTGTACTTCTAGGTCTTCTCCTTGGTATCCCAATCTTCCCGGATGATGAAAACCCTTTTTAAGTATATATACGCCCCTAGTAGACCTGGACCATTAAAATCGTCAAATTCCACTCAAAAAAAGCTTTTTCAGTGAAATCAGTGACCAGCCGCGCCTCGGGCGGCCGCCTCAGTTCTCTAGGCGGGCGCCTCAGCTCCCGGGCGGCCGCCCCACATCCCGGGCGGATGCCTGGAGCCTGTCTTGAAAAATTTCTGATGAATCTTGTTTTGGTCATAACTTGAGTTCTACTCGTCAGAATTAGGCGATTCAACTACCCACGCGAAGCTAACGAGATTCTCTACAACTTGACAATGGCCTTGGCTTCCAAATCTGATCACTCTTTATCATATTTACTTTAAAAGCTCATTTCTTCATATAACTGATACCTGAAATGCAATAACACAAAAACACATCAAAATACCAATAACTTGAGTCCAAAACACCAATTTAAGCTTGTAATAAAGCATTCCAAGTGGATATAAAATCGACTTATCACACCCCCAAACTTGAACTGATGCTTGTCCTCAAGCATAAACAGACTCAAAACTAGAAAATAAACCTAATGCATGAATGCAACTACGTGAATGCAACTAAATGATAATGCAATCGATCCCCTCAGAATAAACATAACCAAATGAATAAGCCAATGCCTCTAAGAATGCAATGACTTTAAATAGAGCTCGAATAAATCCCACAAACCAACTCAAACCAGAAATGTGTGTGTGTGGAATGCTTAACAGATATCTCTCGATACTAGATCAATAACCATAACTTATCTATCATCGAAACAATCAAAAGTTTATAAACAGAATAGAAAATAAACGCATTATGAATCACAACACCTCCTTTCTACTAGAGTTATACAAGGATTCACACTATTATTGAACACATAGCAAATATGCTTATTTGACCGTGCAATCAATGAGGTCCCAAAAGACTTATGCAATAATACCCATGTAGCGAGCGTTAGGTTAGCGGATCCCAGACTATAAAAGCCTTAGGTCACTAGGCACAAAGTCCCCTAGAACTTAATAACTCGAGTATTAAAGAGCTCACTCTTGATTAATTATGCATAAACACATACTTTTTTTTCCTTTTCTCTTTTCTTTCAACAATTTCTGAATGAGTGCGTTTCGCTCCATCTCATTCAACCCTAGACTACTCATAAAAATATGAGCCGGCTACTAGCCATTTGACGTCTAGCCTTACAACAACTAGCAATGAAATCCAAGTTTTTGTCCAGATAAAAAAATTCAGTGTTTTTACGTCATTACGAGAATATCACAAATTCTAAATATAACCAAGTGATTAAATCTCAACAACAAACAAGTATGATCATATCTAGATCAAAAGCAACCCTATAAGACTTTGTAAAAATATTTGTTTCTGGCATGCAAATCAATTCAGTAGTACTTAAACATTCCTCTATTCGTCATCACCACACTCAAATCAATATCAACTTATCAAATATCATAGTTCATCTTAAGGGATCATGCTAAATATGCATGCAAATGCAACTACATAAAATCACATAAGAACAACAAATATGTCCTAAATGAACAATCATGCAAAAATATGAATGAACTACAACTAAACATGCAATATGAATCTATATGCTCCTATATGGACACACACTACTAATCCTTATATTATTACCCCCAAACTTAAAATTTTCAATGTCCTCATTGAAGGTAATAATAAGGATTTGAGGCATACCTAATTAGCGGGAGAGTCACCCTCCTCGGGTGGAGGATCAGGTGGCCAATCAACCTCGCCACCAGTGTCTCAGACAATAGTAACGAAAGCGTGTGTCAAATATTCAGCAAAACGATGGTGAATGTCGTGCATGGCCTCCATACGCCTAGTCAATCGCCTGTACTGCTCATCACCAACACCAGTCCTATCAACTACCTGTGGCGCATGAGAAGAACCCTCTTTAGGCACTGGAAGATCCGTCCAACCACTCTCTACATCATCAAAAATATATCCCAACCCCTTATCATGGGGTGCACCTAAGAATGAATAACTCAAGTGATCTGGCTTTTGGTTGAGCTCAAGTATGGGAGCTTCTTGAATAAATGGTTCAAAACGCTCCTGTGAAATTTTTAGCTCTACTAACCCAAGAGAATCGAATGGCATATCCAACTTTCTCTTCCACGGAGGTGCATTCATAACCTACAGTTGCTCTACTTTAAAGCACTCCTCTTTAGCTGTGGGTAACTTTATTTCCTTGAACACATTAAAAGTGACCTTTTGATCGTAAACCTTCATCGAAAGCTCTCCTTTTTGCACATCGATCATAGTTCGGGCAATAGCTAAGAATGGTCTCCCCAATATAATGGGAATCTTCTTATCCTCCCTAAAATCAAGAATTACAAAGTCAGCAGGGAAGATGAGTTTATCCACCTTGACCAAGACATCCTCCACTATACCTCGTGGATAAGCGATGGAACCGTCAGCTAGTTGCAATGACATGTATGTTGGTTTCAGATCAGGCATACCAAGCTTCTTGAAGATAGATAAGGGCATCAGATTGATGCTATCTCCTGAATCACATAAACACTTGTCGAACGACAAGTTTTCGATGGTGCAAGGAATAATGAAGCTTCCAGGATCTTTAAGCTTCGGAGGCAACTTCTATTGCATCACAACACTGCATTCCTCCGTTAGAGCAACGGTCTCTAAGTTATCGAGCTTCACTTTCTGAGAGAGAATACCTTTCATAAACCTCGCATAGCTAGGCATCTGTTCAAGAGCTTCAATGAAAGGTATGTTGATATGAAGTTTCTTGAACACCTCCAAAAACTTCTCAAACTGGTTATCCAGCTTTTTATTTTGCAGCCTCTTAGGAAAAGGAGGTGGAGGATAGATATGTTTCTCCCATGTATTACCCTCAGGAGGAGTGTGTTCCACAGTAGTCTTCCTTGGTTCCAGCTCTGCTTCCTTTTACACTTCTTCTTCAGCCACAACTGTATTTTCTGAAACTTGAGATTTTTCAGGCTCTTCGTCTTGCTGAATTTGGGGGCTTACGACCTTTCCAAACCTTAAAGTGATGGCGTTCACCTGTTCTTCAACTTCCCTCTTACCTAGATTTGTTTCTGTATCACTAGGAAGCGTTCCTGGTGGTCGATTCAATAAAGCATTAGCAATTTGCCCTATTTGGTTCTCCAGAGTCTTGATAGAAATAGCCTGGCTTTGGCATATAAGAGCCTGATTTTTGCACATAAGCCTCAACTCCTCCAATTCAGATTTTTCATTCGAAGATAGACCTGTATCATGATTTTGTTGTTTTGGTGTAATTTGTTGCTGAAAACCAGGAGAGTTGAATAGCTTATTTCCAAACTTCTAGAACGGCTGTTACATCGCATTCTGATTGTTGCTCCAGCTGAAGTTAGGATGATTCCAGTTGTCAGGATGATAAGTGTCTGGAACTGGTTGCTGCGATCTCTGAAAGTTGCTTACAAACTGAGTTGAGTCACTAGATATAGCGCATTGCTCTGTCACATGCTGACCTGCACACAACTCACAAACACTGGTTATCTGCTTAACACCATAGTTAGCCAGAGAATCGATCTTCATAGACAACGCCATCAGTTGAGCAGTGATAGCCGGTAGCTGTATCCACTTCAAGAACTCCTGCTACCTTGCCCTGTGGACATCTTTGGGTTGGATACTGATATTCATTAGCAGCCATCAGTTCAATTAGATCATAAGCTTCCTCATAGCTCTTTGCCCCAATGCTCCGCCTGATGCTGCATCGAGCATGGGTCTGGACTGTGCTCCCAACCCATTGTAAAAACAAGTGATGATCATCCAATCAGGCATTCCATGATGATGACACTTCCTAAGCATCTCCTTGTAGCGCTCCCAAGCTTCATATAAAGATTCTCCTAATTGCTGCACAAATTGAGTAAGAGCATTCCTGATTGCAGCTGTCTTTGCTATAGGGAAGAATTTAGTAAGAAACTTCTGAGCAAGATCTTCCCAAGTAGTAATCGAACCAGCTGGTAGAGAGTGTAACCAGCTCTTAGCCTTGTCCCTCAGAGAGAATGGGAACAGTCTCAGCTTCAAAGCATCTTCAGAAACACCGTTGAACTTGAAGGTGTCACAGATCTCAATGAAATCCCTAATCTGCATATTGGGATCTTCCGTTGAAGAACCCCCAAACTGGATTGAATTCTGCACCCATTGAATTATGCCAGGCTTGATCTCAAAGGTATTAGCTGTGATAGCTGGCCTGACAATGCTAGATTGAATGTCATTGATCTTGGGTTGAGAAAAATCCATTAAGGCTCTCGTTCGTGCTGCTGGATCTCGCACTGTAATGAGTACCTGAAACACAAACAAATAAACCGTGAAAGTAAGAGAATCCGAGTCAGTGAACTTTAACGACCACTGATGACAAGCACATAAACTAAAAATTAACACCGAGTCCCCGGCAGCGGCGCTAAAAACTTGTTAGGGCGAAAACACGCGCTAATTTTCACGCAAGTATACGCGTTCGAAAGTAGTATAAGATATAAATCAGATTCGTTCCCAAAAAGACTGGTTTAGGTTAAGTTCAATTTATGCACCTATGCAATAATGTATGGTTATCGCTCAATGCTAAGACAAATAACAAATTGGGTTTTGATTAAACTAAGAGATTATACTAAATAACATTAACTAAGAGAATTGAGGTTGAATTACTATATATGACAAACATGGGATTCTAACTTCATTACTACTTCATTCAATAGCCTTTTCGTTCTTAACCTTAGCATGTGATGGTGATGACACTAATCAGATAACACGAAATTGATAAACGCCAACTTTCGTTGCACGAGTACCATTCTACCAGACATCCACAAAAGAGATAGAAGCTGAATAGGCACCAATTATATTGAGACCCTATATGTCTATAGAATTTGACAACATAACGGTTTAAGCATAAGTTATCCATAATGATTACATAGGGCAAGTAAGATGGGTAAAATTACCTACGAATCATGCATACGTACATGAACCTATGCTAGCATTGCAAGTTCTAAACCTCTATATTCACTGTCGCTTCAATAGAGATTAACACGCTATCTTATATGTTAGCTATGCACATAAGACGAATAAGCACAACCAATACTAGGATATCGATCAATCACCATAAACCAAGATATCAAAATAATTAACTATTGAAATCCATAAGTAAATCCGCTAGAACCCCATGACAACGATTAGTTCGTAATTGAACTCATCGTCACCATGGGTTCCAATGAAAGCATGATATAAAATAAGGTCTTAATAAACTGAATAATAATTAAAGTACGAATAAATGAGATCTAGGTTAAACAAGAACGAAAACGAGCATCCAAAGTTACAACTAATTCGAAAAATCACAAGTTGAAAATAAGATCTTCTTTTTCGGAGTTGTTCTATGCTTCTAGGTCTTCTTCTTGGTATCCCAATCTTCCCGGATGATGAAAACCCTTTTTTTAAGTATATATACGACCCTAGTGGACCTGGACCCTTAAAATCGTCAAATTCCACTAAAAAAGGCTTTTTCAGCGAAATCAGTGACCAGCCACGCCTCGGGCGGCCGCCTCAGCTCTCCGGGTGGGCGCCTCAGCTCCCGGGCGGCCGCCCCACATCCCGGGCGGGCGCCTGGAGCCTGTCTGAAAAAATTTCTGATGAATCTTGTTTTGGCCATAACTTGAGTTCTACTCGTCAGAGTTAGGCGATTCAACTGCCCACGCGAAGCTAACGAGATTCTCTACAACTTGACAATGGCCTTGGATTCCAAATCTGATCACTCTTTATCATATTTCCTTTAAAAGCTCATTTCTTCATATAACTGATACCTGAAATGCAATAACACAAAAACATATCAAAATACCAACTTGAGTCTAAAATACCAATTTAAGCTTGTAATAAAGCATTCCAAGTGGATATAAAATCCACTTATCAGTTTCATATTTAGTTTTCAAATCTTAACAAACAGGAAATATCAGTTCTTATTGGAATCAGGACTTACTGGAAATCAGGACTTAAGAATATCAGGACTTAGATTATTAGAAGATAATATCAGAAGATGGATATCAGAACTTAAGTACTGGAGGATTAACAGTTAAGGAAGGAAGATGATTTACAGGAAAGAAGATCGAGACTAATACAAAAGAAGAAATGCATGGAAAGAGTTAGAGGACTAGAAGAATTATATAAGATATCTAATTAATATATTTTAGGAGATAGAATTATATTCCATATCAAATAGAAGTTATCTTGTAACTGTGTGTCTATATAAACACAGACATAGGTTTACACTATATGTGTTACGATCATCGAGAAGATCATACATTGTAACCTAGCAGCTCTCGTGATATTTGTTCATCACTAAGAGAGAACAGTTCCACTGTAACAGAGTTTATTATATCGAATACATCTGTTTTCTGTTACTTGTATTCTAAATCGATTTAATTGTATTCTACACTGTATTTAACCCCCTTCTACAGTGTTGTGTGACCTAACAAGTGGTATCAGAGCCTTTCTGTTAACACACATACAGTAAAGATCCAAAACAATCATGTCTGAAGAAGCAGAAAATCCAACCAAGCCCGCCAAAATTGAAGAAACTCTAAAGACTCAAACCCACAGTCGATATGAGACTATCAGGATTCCCATGCTGAGACCTTCTGAGTATCCCATATGGAAAGTGAAGATGGCTATATTTCTGGAAGCTACAGATCCAGAATACCTTGACAGAATTTATGAAGGACCGCATAAGCCAACCAACCTCTCTGTTATAGTTGTAGATCAGCCAGCAAAGACCATACCAAAGGAGAAAAGTGAATACACAGCTGAAGATATCTCATCTATTGCCAAGGATGCAAAGGTAAGACATTTGCTGCATTGTGCCATTGATAATGTTATGTCAAACAGGGTAATTCAATGCAAGACTGCAAAGGAGATATGGGATGTTTTGGAAACAAGGTGTCAGGGAATTGATGCAATCAAGAAAAGCAGGAGGACTATACTCACTCAAGAGTATGAGCACTTTGACTCAAAAAGTGATGAGTCATTAACTGACTTATATGACAGGTTTGTCAAACTCTTGAATGATCTGTCACTGATGAACAAGGAATATGATATTGAAGATTCAAATCTAAAATTCCTTTTAGCTCTTCCTGAAAGTTGGGATTTGAAAGCTACTATTATAAGAGACAACTATGCTCTTGATGAAATTTATGGTATGCTCAAGACTTATGAACTTGAGATGGATCATAGAAGAAAGAGACATGGGAGAAAGTCAAGGACAGTTGCTCTTAAGGCTGAGGAGGAATCCCCCAAAGTGGTTGTCTCAAAGAAAGGCAAAGGAAAGGCTCTCATCATAAAATCTGATTCATAATCATCAAATCTAATGATGATGATTCAGAAACTGAAAGTCTACCTGAAGTAGATGATGATGAAGAGATGATGAAATTGTGTGCTCTTATGGTGAAGGGTATCACAAAGATAGCCTACAAGAAATTCAGAAGGGGAAAGAAGTTTTTCAGGAAAGGTAGAAGTTCTGATAAGAAGGGCTTCAGAAAATATGAAGGAAAAGGAGGAAAGCCTGACAGAGGAGATTACTCAAATGTCAAATGCTACAACTGTGGTAAGAAAGGCCACATATCTCCTAACTGCAAGAAAGGAAAGAGTGACAAAGGCAAGGCTTTTGTCACAAAGAAGAAAAGCTGGACAGACACTTCAGATTCTGAAGATGAGGAGAACTATGCCTTGATGGCAAATCCTGATAGCAGTTCTGATACCTCTAAGTAAAATATACCTCAAACAACTTATGCCTTTCATATTGATGCTATTACTGAGTTGAGATTATATCTTAAAACCATGTTTATTAGTTACAGAGATCAAACTTTAACATGTGAAAGATTAACTTCTGAAAATCTTGCTTTTAAAAAGAAGAATGATTATTTAGAAAAAGAGTTAGTCATGTTCCATCAAACTCAGAAAGAAAGAGATGATGCCTTTTATGTTAGAGATAAATTGCTGAAAATGAATAAATCTCTAAAAACTGAGTTAGAAAAGGAGAGAGAGATTATCAGGACTTGGACTAACTCTGGTAGAGCAACTCAGGATATACTAAGTAGTGGAAACTGGAAAGAGGGCTTATGTTATGGAGATGAGAAAAGTGAAAAAGGAACTGAACAAGTTAAGCCAATTATTGTTAAACAAACTACTAAACCAAAGGTAAATCCTGTTAAATTTGTAGCTACAACTGTAAAGTCTGATTCTGAAAAGATGAATGATATTGAGACATAAGTGATAGCAGAGTCAAATTTTGACAAATTAGAACAGGATAAACCAACTGAAGTTAACATAGGCTTAATGACAAAGAAGCAGCTTAAATATAAGCTGAAAGAAATTACCAGTGTGAACAAGGTAAATGAAGCTAGGAAAAATAGGAATGGAAAGGAATGTGTGAATAAAAGCAACAATTATATGCCTGTTCCTAATACTCCTAGAAAGAGATGCTATAACTGTGGAAACTCTAACCATCTTGCTTCTTTTTGCAGGAAGAATAAGAATATAAACTCTTTACCTCCTAAGTCAGGAGTTAAGAGTCAGTCTGTTATGTTTAAGCCACAAAATCCTTATTTTTATTGTGGTAGTATATGCCATTCCATTTATACTTGTAAGGAATATCATAGTTTGTACTATGATTATTATCAGATAAAACCTTCTTTGAGGAAAGTTGCTTTAATTCCTTCTAGTGTAAAGTATGATGCAAAGTCTGATACTGTTAAATCTGATAAGAAAAATGTTAGCATAAACTCTAATGTTAAATTCGTTGTAAATGTTAACAAACTTTATAAGGCCAAAGGATCCAAACAAGTCTGGGTCCTTAAAACTAGCCATTAGTGGTCTTTGTGATTGCAGGGAAACTGGAAGAACATTCTAGTTATAGATAGTGGATGTTCAGGACATATGACTAGAATTAAAGCCCTGCTATCAGACTTTGTGGAGAAAGCTAGCCCAGAAGTTTCTTATGGAGATGGCAACATTATAAAAACTCTGGGATATGGCAAGATCAATCTTGGGAATGTCATCATTGAATCAGTAGCTCTAGTCTCAGGACTTAAACACAATCTGTTGAGTATAAGTCAAATCTGTGACAAAGGTTATCATGTGGATTTCTTTGAAGAACACTGTGAAGTTATAAGTAATTCAACAGGCAAAGTGGTTCCGAAAGGTTACAGGCATGGTAACATTTATAAAGCCAGACTTTCAACAAGTACTGATGGTTCTGCTATCTGTCTGTTGAGTAGAGTATTAATTGAAGAAAGCTGGAATTGACACAAGAAACTCTCTCATTTAAATTTCAACAATATAAATGAGCTTGTAAAGAAAGATCTTGTAAGAGGACGGCCAAAAATAGTATTTGCTCCTGATGGCCTTTGTGATTCATGTTAGAAGGCAAAAAAAAGAAAATCTTCTTTCAAGAGCAAAATTAAGTCATCAATTCTTGAGCCTTATCACCTACTGCATGTTGATCTATTTGGTCCAGTCAATGTCATGTCTATTGCAAAGAAGAAATATGCTATGGTTATAGTGGATGAGTTCACAAGGTACACTTGGGTGTACTTCTTGCACAAGAAGAATGAAACTGCATTTACTCTAACTGATCATGTCAGACAACTGGATAAGTTGGTCAAAGATTCTGTTAAAATAATAAGGAGTGATAATGGCACTGAGTTCAAGAATTCGATTATGGAAGAGTCCTGCAACGAGCATGGAATCAAGAAGGAATTTTCTGCACCTGGAACTCCACAGCAAATTGGAGTTGTAGAAAGAAAGAACATGACTCTAATTGAAGCTGCACAAACTATGCTTGATGAAGCAAAGCTACCAACCTATTTTTGAGCTGAAGCTATGCAGACTGCTTGTTTTACACAAAATGCTACACTCATAAACAAGCATGGAAAAACACCATATGAGATGGTGAAGAAAAAGAAGCCAAATCTGAAATACTTTCATGTATTTGGTTGCAAGTGTTTTTTTCTTAAGACTCATCCTGAACAGCTGTCAAAATTTGATCTAAAACCTGATGAAGGAATCTTTGTTGGATATCCACTTTCCACAAAAGCCTTCAGAGTCTACAATTAAAGAACAAGGGTTGTCATGGAATCTATCAATGTCTCTTTTGATGATAAGAAGATTACTGGACTTGAAGATTTTGATGATCATGATAAGCTGAGATTTGAGAATGAAGATTTAAACTCTGATTCTGGAAATTCTGATGACCTAAATCCTGATCCTGTAAGTTTTGCTGGATTAAGTTCTGATGTCATTGAAACTGTGGTAACAACTTCAAAGGAAAATGCACCTGTCCAGGGGGAGCAAGCTGAAGATCCTACCACATCTCAAGACTCCCGAGAAGCATCAGAACCTATCACTGACTCTTCAAATTCTGATTCATCTAGTTCTGATGAGCCAAGTACTGATAATTCTGGAAGCTCTGATTCTTCGACTCCTGAAAAATCAAACTCGAATTCTAAAGTCTCAGAGAGCATAACTACATGGGGAGAATCAGAAAATGCTGATGGAGATAACATGGATCATGGGGGAGGATCCAGTTCTAGAGATAAACTTCCATCTACAAGGAAATGGATTAAAGCGCACACACCTGATTTAATCATTGGAGATCCTGAAGCAGGTGTCAGAACTAGAACTTCAACTTCAAATGAATGTCTCTATCATTCTTTTCTATCTCAGACTGAACCAAAGAAACTGAAAGAAGCTCTTCAAGATGCTAATTGGGTGCAAGCAATGCAAGAAGAGTTAAATAAATTTGAAAGAAATAAAGTGTGGACCCTAGTGCCAAGACCAAAGAACAGATCTGTTGTAGGCACAAAATGGGTATTCAGAAATAAAACTGACAGTGATGGCATAATTACAAGGAATAAAGCAAGACTGGTTGCTAAAGGCTACTCTCAACAAGTGGGTATTGATTATGATGAAACATTTGCACCAGTTGCTAGATTATAAGCCATAAGGATCTTTTTGGCTTATGCTGCTCACAAGAAGTTTAAAGTCTTTAAAATGGATGTGAAAAGTACTTTTCTCAATGGAGAATTGGAAGAAGAGGTATATGTTGAACAACCTCCAGGCTTTGTAGATCCTAAATTTCCCAATCATGTCTACAGGCTTGACAAAGCACTTTATGGCCTTAAGCAAGCTCCAAGAGCATGGTATGAGACTTTAGCTCAATTCCTTCTAGAAAGTGGATTTCACAGAGGCACAATTGACAAGACTTTATTCTACCTCAAACATGGAAAGGACTTACTTTTGGTACATATATATGTTGATGATATCATATTTGGTTCTACAAATTCCTAACTTTGTGAGAAGTTTGCAAATCTAATGTAGTTAAGATATCAAATGAGTATGATGGGAGAACTCAGCTATTTTCT
This sequence comes from Apium graveolens, assembly GCF_009905375.1. NCBI lineage: Eukaryota > Viridiplantae > Streptophyta > Magnoliopsida > Apiales > Apiaceae > Apium > Apium graveolens. Next base: position 243,190,033 of record NC_133649.1, on the reverse strand, counting down.
GGGCCTTCAAGTCAAGCAAAATGAAGAAGGCACTTTTATCTGTCAATCCAAGTACACCAGAAATTTACTGAAGAAATTTGGAATGCAAGATTGTTTAACTGCATCCACTCCCATGGCCACTGCAACCAAGTTAGATAAGGATACTGGTAAATCAGTAGATATTACTAACTACAGAGGTATGATTGGCTCCTTACTCTATCTAACTGCAAGTAGACCTGATATCATGTATGCTACCTGTCATTGTGCAAGATTTCAGGCTGATCCAAGAGAACCTCACTCAATAGCTGTGAAAAGAATTTTCAAGTACCTTAAGGGTACAACTGATCTAGGATTGTGGTATCCTAGGGAATCAGATTTTAAGCTAATTGGTTATTCAGATTCAGATTTTGCAGGATGCAAAATAGACAGGAAAAGCACTAGTGGAAGCTGCCAATTTCTTGGAGGCAGATTGGTTTCTTGGTTTAGCAAGAAACAAAAGTCAATTTCCACATCAACTGCAGAAGCAGAATATATTGCTGCAGGAAGCTATTGTGCACAGATTTTTTGGATGAAGAATCAGTTACTGGATTATGGATTAGAATTTTCTAAAATCCCTATTTACTGTGATAATCAAAGTGCAATTGCTATGACAGGTAATCCAGTTCAACACTCAATGACAAAGCACATCAGCATTAGGTACCATTTCATAAGGGAACATGTGGATGAAGGTACAGTGGAATTGTATTTTGTTCCAACAGATCAACAACTAGCAGATATCTTCACAAAACCCCTATGTGAAGCTACTTTTATAAGATTGGTAAATGAACTTGGAATGGTTTCAGGTTCTTTCTCAAAATCTACATAGTTTTTGTTCTCATGCATCAGACTTTATGATCAGTATTTACAGATTATATTATCTATATGTAATCTGTGCTTAATTTGAAAATTCATTAAATGCTGATTGTTATCTGATGTGGATCTATATACTCTGATAAGTATTTTGAATGATCTGTGACTATTCAATCCAATGAGGATAACTGTGCTAGATGCTGACCTAGTAGTCTTTAACATACTAGAAATCCCATGTTTGAATTAGTTGTTTATGTGGAAACTCATTAACACAAGCAGATTCTGATATTGAGCTTAGTCAAGTTTACTTTGTGTATCTTATTACTAAGTCACAAACTAGATTCTAGTTTCTTATCTGTCAAATTCTGATGTCAGTAAATCTTAAGAATGAACTAAGTGCTGATAAGCCTCACTTATCAAAAGAAAATAATAGAAAAGAATAAAAGTCAGGTACTCCTTTGAGATCTAGAGTAAATATGTGGAAGGCAAAACCCAAGTGCATTGCTGGTATTAAGTAATATGCATTAGAAAAGCAAAAAAATTTCTTGGTGACTTTTCACATTCTATGATTACTGGTGAAATTCTCTGATAACAGCATAAATTCTGATAAGCAGTCGTGACTCACTTACACTGAGAAGCCACTGTAAAAAGGAATTTCAAAAGATGTATAAAATGAGCACAAATAGTTGAGGTGGACTCTTGCATAAATTTGTTCTATAGTAGACATCATGACTGATGACAGATTTTAAGCATTTTTCTCAGTTATGCCTTATTTCTAAGATGTACTGAAGTTTATCAGACTTTAATCTTTATCTGATATTTTGCTGAATGCACACACTTTCACTCCATATGAATGATGAAAATTACTGTGGTGATTAAGTTGTTGTTGACAAACAGTTAAGTGTCATTTGCATAAATTCTGAGGACAAGTTCAGATGGAAGTTCTGATGATTAAACTCTGAAGAAAACAAGTCAGTATTTGTATGAAAAATTACAGAAAAAGATATTCACTTTTTGAGTACATAAGACATGTTCTGATGACTGTTAACATCTGATATAAGTTAAGTTTTGATATTAAAATCCTGATGGAATCCTTGATGCTTACGTGGCATTATTCTTTACTTGACTTATGTGTGGTAAAATCTGAAACAGTCATATTTAAATCAGAATACATTTGTGTAAGATAAAAACAGTCATAATCATTTTGGGTTACTAGTAAACGTGTATGTCTTGAAAAACTGCATGTGCACAGTAATTGTTAATTATTTCCAGTGCCCATTAACTCCTGCTTTAACCTTTTACTGACTGTTATTATTACACATCGGTCTAGGGAGACAAGACATCATTATTTTTACTCTCAATAGTTAAACAGTCCTCGTGTCCCTTGGTCTTCCATTGGCTATTTAAACCGATTACTCATCAAAGCCAAAGTCATCTTTCATTTTCTCACAAACTCACTCTCTTTTTATTCTCATCAACAAAAACGGTTCATTTCAACATGTTCATGAACTATGAAACCTTCAATATAGAGTTGAGTTGTGATGACTGGCAACAGGAGTGGCATGTCACCGCCATTCCTGAAGAGCTCTGGAACTCAGTTCCATAAGAGGTTCACACAGATCTCTTGTTCTTTTCGATGGACTACCACCTCCATCTTGATCGTTCAGAAGAGGAAAGGAGAGAAGCTCTCCGTCAGCAAGAACGGATCATCCTTCTTGTAGTGCTCTTCGTCAGCAGCAGAAGGAACTAGTCATTAGGCTTCTTAGACTAGGACTAAGGATGTAATTTTTGCATGTAATTGATAAATTTCATGAAATGTACTCATCTGATATATTAATGAAATTTCCTTTAATTGCAAGATTTGGTCTTTGTTTCTCAAATTATATGACCGTGCATGTTTTAATTGTAATTTGTTAATCTTTACTTCATCGATTTTTAACTTAATCCTGTGATGAATGTTTTGATTCAATTTTTGATGATTTGAGGAAACAATTGAAGCACGGGTTCATGCATCTGAACCTGTGACAAATGAAGCTGTGAATGTCACTTCTCAGAAAGAAACAACAGCTTAAAGTTCTGATACTTTGAAAAGAAAGAAATCTGTAAGTTTTGTTGTTGTTGAAGCAACTCCTTCATTGGCAAGGAGATTGAAGAAAATGAAGGCTAGGAGGTATTTGGCTAAGGCTCCATCAGAAGATACTGAAGAAGTTGAGGAAGGGGATCAGGAATTTCTGATCTCACAAGAACCAATTATCATTGAAGCCCTTCCAGCTCAAGCCAAAGACACTGCTAATGATACAGTTGTTACCCCTCCTATCTCTCCTATTAAAGCTCCAGATGATGCTAAAGAACAAACTGAAAATTCTGAAATAGATATTCATAATTTGAATATACCTGAAGTTCTTTATCTGGAAGCTCCATCTACATCAAAGACAACATCTCTGGAGATAAATTCTGATCCTCAGAATTTAGATGATGATATTCCTGAATCTCCAGTTACTTCACACACTGTTGAGCTATCAGAACATCATGAGTCTTCCTCAAGTTCCGATGACAGTGTTTCTGCTGAGCATCCAGTTCCTATTCTGGGCAAGGAAGAATTGGTGAAGAAATTTGTTAAAACGAAAGCACCTATTCCTTGGGAGGATACTCACAGAGGTGTTGAGTGGACCAAGAAGTGGAATGAATCAAACTTTATTCCATGTTCTAAAGTTCTGACAGAGCATACTGCAAAAGCTAATGAGTTGCTCATAAATTGTAACACCCCCAGATCCGGGTTCAGGGATCCGGGTCGTCACGAGTTCCATTTCCCTTAATAACACCCAATCTTAATAAATAATCAACTATTCTGTACTGTGACCCCACCATAAACACACACACCACAAGTTATAGTCTCAGAGATGAATATCCAAAAATAATCACAAGTCGTTTTATTCCACAATTATATGCCAATACACCTTAAAAGGGTTTCTGAATAAATTTACATTTCTTTGCCATTATTACAATTCATAAATATACATAAATCTGGTTCATCAATAGTTGAAAACCTAGCCTATTGGTAGCTCCTACCTCAGCTACGGCGGCATCAACGCTTCCAGAAAACTGTGGAACATTTTCTAACCGCTTGCGAATTGGAAGCTTGGTCCTGTTCATCTTGTCTAGCTGATGTTGTGTGATGAAAGAAGAAAGCAAGGGTGAGCAACAAGCCCACCAAAATAATATGTATAATGATTTACAATATATGAGCATTTTCATAGTACTCATGAAAGTCTTGGTCAAGAAGAAATGAACCAAGTTTGATATCTTACCGCGACCAAGTCGCAAAATATTCAGTATATATGTACATATATACTTTTCACAATCTTTGAAATCCTCCGACATGTATAATATACACAGAGTTCCCGTTTATAACTGTACAAAATATCGTTGCAAGGTGATCTCATATATCTAACCTTGTCTCAACGTTTTTCCGAAAATCTTTGACATGCACAAGATAATCATTTACTAGATATAAGTTTAAAAGATGAAGTTACAAGATACTCCAATATACTTATATTCGAATACTACTTGAACTACCACCGTTCAAGTTATAATCAGTTTCAAAAGTTCATCACCCAGATGAGACTACAAGATAAGACTTGAATAGATTCAATCCTTGAAATATCATTATAAATAATGAAGTTACGAGATACTTCATTAAGTCCCGATATATATATACACCTATATATATATACATTTCATACACTCCTTGAAAACCTCTGTTATGAAAATTATAAACAGGGTTGCAATATCCAATGAATTTTGGAAAGAAAAGAATTTTGGCATAAACCTAATATCTTGCTGATCAGGCAAAGATACCAATAAGTAACCTTTTCTACTAGTAGATGGACGAATTCCCCACTGGTCATCACCCTGGTCGCAATAGGACCTTATGCTGGACTGCCACTCAGCCACTTACGCATTTGATGGACTCCCACTGAGCCACTAACACTATCATGGACGCCCACTGAGCCCATGTTGCTTATGCCGACTCGATAGATGGACTTACTTCCCGAACGTTGGGTAAGTAATCAATTCATTTATCAAAACAGCAACCTCGTTGCGAATATAAAATACACCACGGAGCCGGATCCTTTAGATTTTTGAACGAGTATTCAAGTCCCCTTCAAAAAGGAAGATCTTAAATTTGAAAACGAGTTTTGGGATCCGCTCAACTTTAAAAATTCATTCTGAAGACTCGAAAACATTTTTAAGAATGTTTGGAGTACTGCTGATTTATTAAAATAAATCAGTCCCAATATATTAGAAAATATCTGAATATTATTATTTAAATAATATTACCATAAAGAATAATCTTTATACAAATAATTGAAGTAGAAGTTGTAAAACTTATACTTGAAATGAGTATTAAATAATCAAAGATATACTTATACGAAAGTACTATCTTTATTTGAATAATCAAAAATAAGTTTGATTATCGACACCTTATTCTTTAATAAAATAAAGAATATATATCAGTAAATAATCGGAGTCATAGGTCCTCAAATGAATATTCAAATAATATTCATTAAATAATATAAAATGAGTCAAAAGTCCTCGAATGAATATTTAAGTAATATTCATTAAATAATATAAAGTAAGTCATAAGTCCTCGAATGAATATTCAAGTAATATTCATTAAATAATATAAAGTTATCGAATAAACCTTATTCGATTAATATTTTTAAAAACTATTCATATATATATATATATATATATATATATATATATATATATTATACTCGGGAGCCTCGCCTCCCGGTTTTAGAAAAAGTTCACCTTTTTATCCCCCTATACTAAGGGTATACTCAAATACCGCTTATCTCTAACATAGGTATTATGCAACTAATAAGCATTTGAACCAACAGATATATAAATCAAGAATACAAAACAGGCATGCATATATACCATATCACATGCTCCAATATATCGCAAGAATTTGCTAATAACAAATATGCATTTATCACAAGATCATGCATATACACATATACATCACAACAACAGTTATACGGGTAGAAAATTTGCCTGAGCGACTGGGGGTTACAAATGGCTTGGGACGAGTCTGGTAACCTATGAACAATATATAAGTTGGAATTAAACCAAAGTCACTTATAAATCTATACTTTAACCAATTTAGACTCTAACGCTCGCTTTGCGCTTAACGATTCACTTAAGTCGCTCGAGTACTCTCGGCTCCATCATTTTTAATAAATTAACCATTACGAGTTTTAAGGCGATTCTTTCGCGAGTGTCTTACCAACTGCCTATTAAACTTTACATAAATGTTTCATACTCCAATTAGTCCTTTAAGGTCTTTAACCTATGTTTCAAAGTAAGGCGAGGGGTAATGGTTCGTTCGCGAAACGTCGTTACTTAAAACGGCCGTTTCTCCTAAACCGTACATCGGAATCAAACGAAACACATATTAAAACGAAGCTCGTAACATGAACTATCTAATCATGGCAATGGTCAAAACCTAGCAGGGAGTTCTCGGGTCCTAATGTTAAGAACAAAACAGCCTAAAGTAAATCGGACATTACGACGGCTATGTTTACGCGATTTCCCAAATTTATACCATTCCAAAATCAACCACCAAGCAACCCCAATTCATTCATACAACCAAAATCCATCCATACCATACTACAACAGCCCCAACACCTCAAGTTCTCCAATTTATGATATTCTCAAATATGAATTTAAAACTATACTTAAGTCCTTTAACTAATCAATAAGATTTCAACATCCAATTTACTACAACTCCAACCCAAACTCTAAACATGCAAGCATCAAGCTACTCTTTTACCATAACAATCAAAATCATCCTAATATACAAAGTAAAGCTAGGGTTTGGAGATGTTATACCTTCCTTGAAGTGATGTGAGTAGCTAGGAAGCCTTAAGAAGCCTTGAGATGTCTTAGGGATGCTTGGATCTTAAAGGAAAAACAAGAAAAATCAAGTTAAAAATCTTGAAATCACTATTCATTATCTTCTTCATTGATTTCTTGGAAGAGATTGAGAATGAATTGGAGGCTTAAACTTATAGGATAGCCATATCTATGCATAAGGAGTACTAGATAATTACCTTACTAATTAAGGAAGCTTGGAACTTGAACTTTGAAATTTCTTCTTCTTGAAATGAAGAAAAGCCGAGATCAAATGTTGAAGAAGAAAGGAAATGCTTTTTGTGTTTGTGATTTGTTTAGCTTAGCTTGGTTGCTTTTGATTTGATTTTGGTTAATTACCTTATTAACCTTGAAAATTGTGTGGTTAAAAACCAACCACACCTCCTCCCCCCTATGTCATGCTTATGTCACCTTTGCTATATCATCACCCCTTACTTGCCCTCTTCTTATTGGTTTGATGACCTCATCATCCCTAACCTCCTTGATTAACTCCTAATTGTTTGCCTAATGACCGCTGATCTGTTATACGGTTCGCTTAACTTTCGTTCTCGTTATCGTTTGAGGGATCATACCCGGGATCTTATTACTTAGGTTTCCTTAACCTTTCTCAATACATTATTTTCCTTTTTATGATCCTCTCTTATAATCCTTGAATTTAAATCCTTTTTATTCTGTTACCTTATACTCAATTCTTTCTGTATCTGGTAGATTTCTGGGAAAAATCAAAGTGTTCGGATTTGGATTCTGACGATCTTTACATACACTTATATACCACATAGAGTACTAATAATATCCCAGAAGATCAATAAAAGAACCCCTACCTAGTGTGGCATGAAAAGTTTTCTTATTCTGCAAAACACTATTCATAAGGGTTTCAAAAATTCCAAAAATTGGGGTTATTACAGTCTCCCCTCCTTAAAAGGATTCCGTCCCGGAATCAGATAGAAAATGAGTAGGGATACTTTCTTAGCATTGCACTTTCTAACTCTTACGTAATTTTCCCACATTGTGGTTCTACCATCAAACTCTGACTAGTTTGATAACTCTTCTCCTAAGCATTTGTCCATTTTTGATCTATAACCCTTCCTGGTTGCTCCATGTAGGTTACGTCTCGTTGCATGTCTATGCACTCATATGCCCCTATTTGTCTGGCATCCGAATTACACTTCCTTAACATTGATATGTGGAACACGTTATGAACTTACTACATGTTCGGGGGTAGGGCTAGCTCATATGCTAACTTCCCAATACGTCTTAATACCTCAAAGGGTCCAACAATTCGTAGGCTTAGCTTTCCTTTCTTTTTGAACCTCATCAATCCTTTCCAAGGGATACCTTTAACATTACTAGGTCCCCTATTTCCTATTCTTTGTCCTTTCGTATTAAATTAACATATTTCTCATGTCTATCTTGAGCTACTACCAGCCGTCCTCTGATTAGATCTATCATATCCTTGGTCCTTTGGACCACTACTGGTCCGAGCATCTTGCGCTCTACAACTTCATCCTAACATAAGGGAGATCGACATTTTCTTCCCTCAAAGATCTCATAAGACGACATCTCGATACCTGACATACGATCTATTATCGTGAGAAAACTCAATCCGCGTTAAGTGATCATTCCAAATTCTCTCAAGTCTATTGCACAGACTCTCATTATAGCTTTTAGCATTAGAGCTTTTGCTTCTCAATACCCATTCTTTTCCAGTTCGTAATTGCTACTACCTTCCGTTCCTAATATTATACTGGTTATACTTTTGCTCGTTAGCATTCTATAAACTTTTAATAACCACGTCAACCTTAGTATCACTAACGCATTAGAATCGGAATACCATCGTACGGATACTACTTCCTTTAGCTGCTTCCATCTTCGAAAGCTTGATCCATCATATAGAAGTAAAGGAATTTGTTGAGAGATCACTATGATCATGAACACTTGTTCTATTGCATAGTTAGTACAGAAGGTGGCCAGCCTTTAGCACTTGACAAGTAATTAAACGACATGTGGTATCCTACTAGGCTTCTATCACACAGATAGATAGTCATTCAGCAATACCTCCCCTTCTGGAAGAGTTGTTCTTCTCAGCTTACATGAAATGAAAAGAAGAGAAAAGAACGAACTGAATAGAATTGTATATATGTAAAAATATTGCCATAAAATATCTGGCTTGGAATCTACCTCCGAACTATAGAGGTTTGTCATAGGAGAACAAAACATATATGTATTTATATCAACATCAAGTATTATAGCATCGTATTTCACATGCCTAAATATTTTTGCTATTCCGTCCATCATTCTATGGACCCATGCTCTTCCTCGAGCTTATACATAATCACCTTTGAAACTCCCTCGACATCGAAAATCGAATCTGGGATCTCATTCTAGACACCATCGTTACTAGAATTCTATGTTTGCATCGCAACCTTCCTCGTATAGTATTACGACTTTCTATTGATAAAAAGGAATAAATATTCAATAGGTAGATAATCTACTTAACCAGTCTATTCAATGATAACTTATACACTATCACGACCCGATTAGTGGTACTCAATCTCAACATCCATTACACTACAACTCTCACGGTTGTAATCGGCTCATTATTCAAAGAATCGTTGCTGCATTACTATGGTCCACCACTGACCTACTGTCGTTATTCACTTTCCATGAAATCTTAATATCTAACCATACGGAGTCCATACATGTCGTATAGAATACTTCTAAGGAGTTAACATTATCACCAATCATAATTCATGAAGAACACTCCAAACTCTAACGTACTTTCATGACATGAAGTAGATAAAATTGCAGAAGAGTTTCAGTCAAAGCAACGATAGCAGGTTAATACCATTCTTAATCGTATGCCTTAAATAGAAGACTTAACTCAAGGGTTCGTCTAGTCCTTTTTGAAACATGGTCCTGGCTTATCTCAAGATAGTATCTTCTGAGATAGATAACCCGCTCATGGCGATTATACGAATTAAACCTTTACCAAACTACTATTACAGTTGGGTATTGCACAGTCATCAGAAGGAATGTCAATCTTTCAAATCATAATACAATCTTCACGGCTTTAACCATTATCATTGTATTCTTCTGGCACGAGCGCCGATAATTATCCTCTTACCTTTAAAGTGTCGGCCACCTTTGTGGCCTTTCCTGATAGTAAAATTTCCTTACAGTCAATGTCATTTTAACCACCTCCAAATAAATTTTCTACCTCATTTCAATCACAGCTTATGTGAAGATGTTTTCCTTAAAATCTGATGAGTAAAAAAAAATATCACCATTTTTCCATAAGTTATTGCCTCAGTCTTTAGAGGTTAATCACTGTCACGACTGACTCTCAATCATACTTAGAACATCTTTTATCTTAGGTCCTAATTTCCCTGAACAATTTCGACCTTTACTGGTTCGATCCATACTTTCTCGTGGTTTAACACGTGCCCCACTTGGCATCATTATAATTACGTCATATTTTCTTTATCAATATTTCTATTCTTGAGAATTTTGAATATTACCTTTCTCCTTGTAAAACCTCTAAGGTTATCCTTGAATCATTCCTCCTGTATTCCCTAGATACAGGGCATATCAAAATACCATTTACTAATACTAGAACCATTGTCTATATACTTCTGAAAAAATTTCTCCACTGATTCTTAAAGGTTGTTATTACCTTAATCCTTTCCAATTTATACTGTCAAAACTCATACTATCCCTATTAAGGGTGAAATGCCAACCTTTATGCATTCCCCTAGGATTCATTTTAAGTTACCGGTGTTCTATCCTTAATTCCACCTTTAAAAAGGTACATGCATCCTTCCATGGATAATCAAGTCATATATCCCTGATAAGGGTGTCTTATTCAATCATTCCCACCTCGATAGTATATGCTGAATTTCACAATAACATCTGTATTCAAAATGAGGTCAATCAATATGGCCTCCAAAAGATAACAACGGTTATCCGCTTTTATTGCCTAAATTGGGTAACGATAACAAGGATGTTCTGGAAGATATTGGTCGTGTTCAACGTGAACTTCTTCTTAATAATTCCTTATTTACTTTTGTTGTTTATCTCAACAGTCATCTCAATGTTGGGATATCTTTCATACCTGGCGCCTCCCTTTTTGGGTATCAAGCCACCGGTCTTACACTTCATATTCTTGAAGGTCACTTCCTTCATCCAATTTTCCTAATTTCTTACTTTCTTGACTCCTCTGTCCATCCGCGTTTCCTTATTAATCAATCGATCTATCTCAAAGTTTCATCGAATACTGTCAACTTCAAGGGAATTAACTATACGCATCGCTTACGCCTTCAAACCTTGAATTTATCTCATGATCAGTCACCATCGCGCTGATGATGACACACTTCTCTATATTTAATGCAAGGGTTTCTTAGGGTTTCCCATACCTAACTCCCTTATCACTTCTCAACTTTATTTCCTTTATATCCCTTTATATTTCTACCCTTTTCGGTCTTTTATTTTCGTTTCCATTACAACCATTACATGAACCAACACAACATAACCATTGATTTCAAACATCCCGTCATTCTAGATTCATGTCCTCAGAACGAATCTTGACAACTTTTACAACTTAAATTCATAATTCATCATACTTGTCCGCTTTGTTCTGGCTCTAAAGCTTTTACACTATCTCCATAACCTTGGGAAGTACTTTCATGAAAACAATTGACTGAACTGTAATCAGTTTATCATAACCTCTTGCTCCGTGCCTTTCTTGGTCTTTCACCAGTGGGTGGTCTCTCTCTTAGGAGGGTAAGTGACAAAAACACTATTTTCTGATTCGTCAATCATTTAGAATCTCAAATGATTCCTGTATTTCCTTTAGCCAGGCTCTTGCCTCGGCTGGGTCAGCTATTCCCTTGGAACTCTGAGAGCTTAGCGACTTAAAGGTCCTGAAAGAATTTCACACCACATTGTTTCCTCAAGGTGGTGGTTAGGGTAAAAGTATAAGTTTTGTTTTAGGAAGGTCCATGGATTGCCCAATAGGAGTACCATCCTAATTCTTCCTATCTTGCTCGACTTCTGTTTTCTCAGTCTAAATATTTCTTCCTACTCCCCATAATTGGGGTCATCTTTTAATATAAAATCTTCATTTTCCACTTCATTATATTCTGGGTTCCTTATATCTTAATTACGACCTCCCTAATTATCACATTCAAGGTTTGCCCCTAATCTTATTCCTCATTGGGGCATAATGCTTGGAATTTTTTTTTAAGAATCTCTGGATATTTATTTTACTTACTTTGCTTAAGTCTTTCCCTCGTTCTGTCCTTGCATGATTGCAAATTATGAATTCTCAAGTTCTATAAACTTCATGACACTCTCTTAGGTGTTAATAGTGCAATTAACAATATGAACTTATCACAAACAACTGATCTGAACTGAAATTAATGAATATATACATAACCATTTGTTCGAGGGTACAACTACTGAACACATTAAAGAGAATTACATCATTTGATCTGATCGCTTATATCCCAAAAGTACTCTCATAGATAATCATCTCGTCATTAAAACTAATCATTCATAACTTAGGCTAATCCTCCAAAAGTGGTGCTACATGAAACCCTTGTCTGATCGCTCTGGCTCTGCACACTATCATGGATCAAGAAATGCGAGGCACGCACGACATCCCTAACCTGCTCCATCACAGAGGTGATGAGGTCTAAGATAGTGGCAAGTAGAGCTGGATCAATCTGACCCTCAAGATGGCCTCTAGCTGTAACACGGGTGGTAGCCTCAATCCTTTCCATGCTATGAGCTAATCCTGCCGGAAGTACCCCGCCCTCAATCCTTGGTGCAGTAAGTCGATCCAACAGATCACTCCTAACATTACGGGCCTCGGACAGGCCACCCAAAATCATGTAATAATCGGCGATAAGAGAAGCCTGAGTGGTTGCATCTAGCAGTCCATGAGGTGCAGGTGGTGCAGGCCCAGGGGATCCAAATGGATAACCAAGCACGGTATCAGGTGACAATGGTGCAGGAGATAAAGGTGGCATTTCCTCAGTAGGTGCTGGGCTCTGTACAGGGGAGGGAACAAGAATTGGTGGAACCTCATGGATGTCTTCAGGAGCCTCGGGAAGAGGTTCTGATACTGGTATAATTGGTGCCAGTAGAAGGCCCCACTCCTTCTACCCTCATTAACCTTTGTGCCCTTGGTAACTCTTCATTCTCTAGTGCCACCCTCGCGGCCACTCTTGCTACTGGTAGTCGCCCTGACTACGGTCATCAATTCCTCAGCGGTCCTCTCTTCATTCTCGTCAGGATCCTCCACGAGATCCTCCTCGGCAACAATCCCTTCTAGGATAACATCCTCAACCGCAACATTCTCAATATGAATCTCATCCGGTCTCTCGTTAGGGTACTCTATCAGATTCATAATTTGATCTCCAACATGTAATAAAACATCCTCATGCTGATGCTCCTGAACCTCAGGGTTCGGTGCCCCGCTGCCCTATACGAGAACTGAACTATGTTACTATCACGATATTTATAAGGGTTCCCATAAGGGTTTTAACTGTCATTACTACGTTAGGTAGTCCGACTATGAACTTGGCAAGAGTTCTTATTATCTTAGTGAACTTATTATCTTAACGTCACATCATCTCTGAGGTTTATAACGCTTCGCTCTGATACCATTTCTGTAACACCCCTAGATCCGGGGTCAGGGATCCGGGTCGTCACGAGTTCCATTTCCCTTAATAACACCCAATCTTAATAAATAATCAACTATTTTGTACTGTGACCCCACCATAAACACACACCCCACAAGTTATAGTCTCAGAGATGAATATCCAAAAATAATCACAAGTCATTTTATTCCACAATTATATGCCAATACACCTTAAAAGGGTTTCTGAATAAATTTACATTTCTTTTCCATTATTACAATTCATAAATATACATAAATCTGGTTCATCAATAGTTGAAAACCTAGCCTATTGGTAGCTCCTACCTCAGCTACGGCGGCATCAACGCTTCCAGAAAACTGCGGAACATTTTCTAACCGCTTGCGAATTGGAAGCTTGGTCCTGTTCGTCTTATCTAGCTGATGTTGTGTGATGAAAGAAGAAAGCAAGGGTGAGCAACAAGCCCACCAAAATAATATGTATAATGATTTACAATATATGAGCATTTTCATAGTACTCATGAAAGTCTTGGTCAATAAGAAATGAACCAAGTTTAATATCTTACCGCGACCAAGTCGCAAAATATTCAGTATATATGTACATATATACTTTTCACAATCTTTGAAATCCTCCGACATGTATAATATACACAGAGTTCCCGTTTATAACTGTACAAAATATCGTTGCAAGGTGATCTCATATATCTAACCTTGTCTCAACGTTTTTCCGAAAATCTTTGACATGCACAAGATAATCATTTACTAGATATAAGTTTAAAAGATGAAGTTACAAGATACTCCAATATACTTATATCCGAATACTACTTGAACTACCACCGTTCAAGTTATAATCAGTTTCAAAAGTTCATCACCCAGATGAGACTACAAGATAAGACTTGAATAGATTCAATCCTTGAAATATCATTATAAATAATGAAGTTACGAGATACTTCATTAAGTCCCGATATATATATACACCTATATATACATTTTATACACTCCTTGAAAACCTCTGTTATGAAAATTATAAACAGAGTTGTCAATATCCAATGAATTTTGGAAAGAAAAGAATTTTGGCATAAACCTGATATCTTGCTGATCAGGCAAAGATACCAATAAGTAACCTTTTCTACTAGTAGATGGACGAATTCCCCACTGGTCATCACCCTGGTCGCAATAGGACCTTATGCTGGACTGCCACTCAGCCACTTACGCATTTGATGGACTCCCACTGAGCCACTTACACTATCATGGACGCCCACTGAGCCCATGTTGCTTATGCCGACTCGATAGATGGACTTACTTCCCGAACGTTGGGTAAGTAATCAATTCATTTATCAAAACAGCAACCTCGTTGCGAATATAAAATACACCACAGAGCCGGATCATTTAGATTTTTGAACGAGTATTCAAGTCCCCTTCAAAAAGGAAGATCTTAAATTTGAAAACGAGTTTTGGGATCCGCTCTAAACTTTTAAAAATCATTCTGAAGACTCGAAAACATTTTTAAGAATGTTTGGAGTACTGCTGATTTATTAAAATAAATCAGTCCCAATATATTAGAAAATATCTGAATATTATTATTTAAATAATATTACCATAAAGAATAATCTTTATACAAATAATTGAAGTAGAAGTTGTAAAACTTATACTTGAAATGAGTATTAAATAACCAAAGATATACTTATACGAAAGTACTATCTTTATTTGAATAATCAAAAATAAGTTTGATTATCGACACCTTATTCTTTAATAAAATAAAGAATATATTTCAGTAAATAATCGGAGTCATAGGTCCTCAAATGAATATTCAAATAATATTCATTAAATAATATAAACTGAGTCATAAGTCCTCGAATGAATATTTAAGTAATATTCATTAAATAATATAAAGTAAGTCATAAGTCCTCGAATGAATATTCAAGTAATATTCATTAAATAATATAAAGTTATCGAATAAACCTTATTCGATTAATAGTTTTAAAAACTATTCATATATATATATATATATATATATATATATATATATATATATATATATATATATTATACTCGGGAGCCTCGCCTCCCGGTTTTAGAAAAAGTTCACCTTTTTATCCCCCTATACTAAGGGTATACTCAAATACCGCTTATCTCTAGCATAGGTATTATGCAACTAATAAGCATTTGAACCAACAGATATATAAATCAAGAATACGAAACAGGCATGCATATATACCATATCACATGCTCCAATATATCGCAAGAATTTGTTAATAACAAATATGCATTTATCACAAGATCATGCATATACACATATACATCACAACAACAGTTATACGGGTAGAAAATTTGCCTGAGCGACTGGGGGTTACAAATGGCTTGGGACGAGTTTGGTAACCTATGAACAACATATAAGTTGGAATTAAACCAAAGTCACTTATAAATCTATACTTTAACCAATTTAGACTCTAACGCTCGCTTTGCGCTTAACGATTCACTTAAGTCGCTCGAGTACCCTCGGCTCCATCATTTTTATTAAATTAACCATTACATGTTTTAAGGCGATTCTTTCGCGAGTGTCTTACCAACTGCCTATAACACTTTACATAAATGTTTCATACTCCAATTAGTCTTTTAAGGTCTTTAACCTATGTTTCAAAGTAAGGCGAGGGGTAATGGTTCGTTCGCAAAATAGTCGTTACTTAAAACGGCCGTTTCTCCTAAACCGTACATCGGAATCAAACGAAACACATATTAAAACGAAGCTCGTAACATGAACTATCTAATCATGGCAATGGTCAAAACCTAGCAGGGAGTTCTCGGGTCCTAATGTTAAGAACAAAACAGCCTAAAGTAAATCGGACATTACGACGGCTATGTTTACGCGATTTCCCAAATTTATACCATTCCAAATCAACCACCAAGCAACCCCAATTCATTCATACAACCAAAATCTATCCATACCATACTACAACAGCCCCAACACCTCAAGTTCTCCAATTTATGATATTCTCAAAAATGAATTTAAAACTATACTTAAGTCCTTTAACTAATCAATAAGATTTCAACATCCAATTTACTACAACTCCAACCCAAACTCTAAACATGCAAGCATCAAGCTACTCTTTTACCATAACAATCAAAATCATCCTAATATACAAAGTAAAGCTAGGGTTTGGAGATGTTATACCTTCCTTGAAGTGATGTGAGTAGCTAGGAAGCCTTAAGAAGCCTTGAGATGTCTTAGGGATGCTTGGATCTTAAAGGAAAAACAAGAAAAATCAAGTTAAAAATCTTGAAATCACTATTCATTATCTTCTTCATTGATTTCTTAGAAGAGATTGAGAATGAATTGGAGGCTTAAACTTATAGGATAGCCATATCTATGCATAAGGAGTACTAGATAATTACCTTACTAATTAAGGAAGCTTGGAACTTGAACTTTGAAATTTCTTCTTCTTGAAATGAAGAAAAGCCGAGAGCAAATGTTGAAGAAGAAAGGAAATGATTTTTGTGTTTGTGATTTGTTTAGCTTAGCTTGGTTGCTTTTGATTTGATTTTGGTTAATTACCTTATTAACCTTGAAAATTGTGTGGTTAAAAACCAACCACACCTCCTCCCCCCCTATGTCATGCTTATGTCACCTTTGCTATGTCATTACCCTTTACTTGCCCTCTTATTATTGGTTTGATGACCTCATCATCCCTAACCTCCTTGATTAACTCCTATTTGTTTGCCTAATGACCGCTGATCTGTTATACGGTTCGCTTAACTTTCGTTCTCGTTATCGTTTGAGGGATCATACCCGGGATCTTATTACTTAGGTTTCCTTAACCTTTCTCAATACATTATTTTCCTTTTTATGATCCTCTCTTATAATCCTTGAATTTAAATCCTTTTTATTCTGTTACCTTATACTCAATTCTTTCTGTATCTGGTAGATTTCTGGGAAAAATCAAAGTGTTCGGATTTGGATTCTGACGATCTTTACATACACTTATATACCACATAGAGTACTAATAATATCCCAAAAGATCAATAAAAGAACCCCTACCTAGTTTGGCATGAAAAGTTTTCTTATTCAGCAAAACACTATTCATAAGAGTTTCAAAAATTCCAAAAATTGGGGTTATTACATAAATGCTGATTTTACGACACAACTCAAGATCACAGCTCTGTCTACAAAACATCTTCAAGGTCTACATACTTCTACTCTTGAGAAGGTTGATACACTAAAGGAACATGATGATAAGCTGGATCTACAGCTTAAGCTTGACAAAATAGATATATCAGACCTACTCTTGAGAAAATTGAAGCCATTGAGAAGATTTAAGAGAAGCAACAGGCCCAAATTGCTGAGGTCCTGGCTAATCAAGCTTCTCAGAAAGCTCAATTGGATGAAATCCAATCTTCAGTCGAACTTCTTCTTTCTCTCTTACTTCCCGATGATGCCAAAATGGGGGAGAAGGTAGTTAAGTCCAAATGCTCACCTACTTATGAACTGAAGAAAAAGGATGATAAGGTGATGACCAGGGAAACTCTGAAAAGAGCATAGGTCAAAGAAAAGTACAAGGAAAATCTTCTATTCAGAACAAGTCAAGTTCTGATGCTGTTAATGCTCAAAGACTGAAGTTAAGTGCTGATAAACAAAGTATGATGTCAAGTTCTGATATTCTGATTCAGTTAGAATCTGAAGACTCTCAGAAGTTTTTGCAAACTCTGAAGTTAAAGGGGAAGCAGACTACTGTTTATTACAAAGATCCTAAAATCCAGACACTTGATGAGGAGATAGCAAGAAGATTATTTTTGAAACACAATCCAGGAATGGATTTAGAAACTCTCAAGGAGGAAGAAGCTAGATTTGCTTGCTGAGAAGACAAATCTTAAATCTAAAGCTTCTGATGCAAAGAAACCTCCAAGGCCTAAGGAAAAAGGCATTGTGATCAATGAAAAGTCAAATTCTGAAACTTCAAAGTTCAAGACTAGATCACAAACTGAGAGTGATCCCAAAGACAAAGGGAAAGGAAAAGTTGATGAACCAACCAAGTCACTGGACTTGAAAACTTCTCAAGATCTGATGAAAATAGTGTGCAAAATGGTTCAAGTAACTGATGATAATCTTGTTGAAGATGAAACTGTTCAAATATTGAAAAAAAGAAAGATAATTGAAGAATCTAAAATAACCTCTAACACTGCTCAAGTTGTTGTTCAGAATAAAGGACAACAAGGTACAAAAGAAACACCAAATTCTGATCAAGGTATCAAGAGATCAACTACTGACAATGCTCAAGTTGATTTGAATAAAATGACAATTGCTGATAAGAAGAAGCTGTTATGAAAAAAAGCTACTCCGGTTGAACCAAAATCCAATCTCATGATTAATCAACTCGCTACATTTGGGTCGAGAGCCAAGAAACCTAGATATAAGTTGGATTAGGTTCTGATGAAGAGAAGATTCGAACAGAAGTAGAGGTTACTCTAGGAGATCCTTTCATGTTGACAGACAAACCATATGAATAAATCAAACAAAGGCACCTTGACAAGGTGTTGTCTGCTCAAATTATGATAGATGCTCATGACAAAGAGAATCTAAAAGAGAAATTGATCTTATTTCTCAATGATGGAAGAACTTATAGACTAGCTGATACTGATGTACTAAAGAAGTCTGTCAGAGAGCTTCAATATATTCACTATCTTCTGGAAGTAAAATCTGATGTTACAAGAAGATGGCCAGAATAGATTTTGAAGGCCATAAAAGATCTATTCAGAATCTCTAGTACAAAGACTTCTCATTACAGTCCAATGATTACTGAAGGTGATGGAAGAGAAAATCCTATGCTGAAGAATTCTACTAAGATGGAAGTTATTCTGAAAGGAAGATGCTTATGTTATAATGAAAACTCTTCACATCCTAAGGTTATCATACTTGGTGATGGACTTGAAAGAACATCCATTCAAGCTCTCAGAACAGCCATTTATCAAATTGGTGATAGTAAAGAAGAAGAACCGATGCAGGTCAAAGAACAGTTAGCTGAAGTTCTGAGGAAAGCTGAAGATAATCTGATAAATGATTTTGTTAAGAATCATTATGGATTCAGATTGATTCAGTGATGTTGGTAAAGCTGGATGTTTTGTAAGTTGTAGTTAATAGTCTTATTAAACTCTTATTGCATTTCATGTTTAGTTTTCAGATCTTAACAAATAGGAAATATCAGTTCTTACTGGAATCAGGACTTACTGGAAGTCAGGACTTAAGGATATCAGGACTTAGATTATCAGAAGATAATATCAGAAGATGGATATCAGAACTTAAGTACTGGAGGACTAACAGTTAAGGAAGGAAGCTGATTTACAGGAGAGAAGATCGAGACTAATACAGAAGAAGATATGCATGGAAAGAGTTAGAGGACTAGAATAACTATATGAGATATCTGATTGATATATTTTAGGAGACAGAATTATATTCCATATCAATTAGAAGTTATCTTGTAACTGTGTGTCTATATAAACACAGACGTATGTTAACACTATATGTGTTACAATCATCGAGAAGATTATACATTGAAACCTAGCAGCTCTCGTGATATTTGTTCATCACTGAGAGAGAACAGTTCCATTATAACAGAGTTTATTATATCGAATACATCTGTTTTCTGTTACTTGTGTTCTAAATCAATTTGATTGTATTCTACACTGTATTCAACCCCCTTCTTCAGTGTTGTGTGACCTAATAGTTATTCCATCTCATTATGCTCCAAAAGACCCCTCTGAGTACAAGGCTGAAGATGCAAGAAAGAAGAAGAAAAATAGAAATGGGAAAATTGGCATAATCAAAGCAATAATTTTGCTTATGTTGCAGATGCTCCAAGAAAGAAGTGTGAAAAATGTTGCTCTGTGAATCATCTAACTCACCTCTGTAAAAAGGTTGTTAGCAAGCCAGCTGAAGGAGCCAACAAATACAATGATGTAGATGCAAATGATCCCTACTCATTCTGTGACAAGTTTGACTGTATCCGTTGCAACTTGAAAGTGATGAAAAGTTGTCACAAACTAAGAGTAGACCTCAAGGAAACAAAAATTGGGTCTACAGCAGATAGGGAAAATGCACAACAGTCATTGAATTCTATTTTATCTGAAATAACTCATTCTACTTCTGCTAAATCAGTTAACAAGAAGAAAGTACCCAACACTGTTTGGGTTGCTAAACACACTTAAAACTCATTGTGTAAAGGGAAAAGTGAAGAAGGTCATATGGATCATTAACAGTAGGTGTTCCAGACATATGACAGGTGATAAGACCCTACTATCACAGTTTGAGGAGAAGGCTGGCCCTTTGGTGACCTTTGGAGACAACTGCAAAGGATTCATAATGGGATATGGCAAGATTGTTTCTGAAAATGATGTCATTAATGATGTAGCACTGGTAGCTGGTCTTGAAGTGAATCTTCTTAGTGTTAGCCAATTTGTAGACAAAGGTTTTGAAGTCTTATTCAACAAAGAAGAATGCACTTTTATCAGCAAGAAAACTTGTAAAGTTGCTCTGAAAGGAGCAAGGAAAGGAAGCTTGTTTGTTGCAGACTTGGACTCAACAAATCAGGATGGAATTTGTTGCTTCTACACCAAGGCTCAGAAGATCAAAGCAAGTTATGGCATAAGAAGTTGTTTCACTTGAATTTCAACAAAATTAACACCTTGGTCAAAAAGGAGTTAGTAAGAGACATGCCTAAACTGGAGTTTGCTCAAGTTGAAGTTTGTGAAGCTTGTCAGAAAGGAAAAATGAAAGATCATGTCACAAGTCAAAAATTGTGAATCCTATAAGTGCACCATTGCAACTTATTCATATGGACTTGTTTGGACCAGTAAATATATTATCTATTTCAAGAAACAAATATGCACTTCTGATGGTGGATGATTTCTCAAGATACACTTGGGTAGAGTTCATGCACTCTAAGGATGAGACTCCACACATCATAATTGAGCACATCAAGAAGATAAAAAAACAGGCTGAAGATCATAATTGTGTAAAAAGATTGAGAAGTGACGATGGAACAGAATTCAGAAATGCAACATTGAATGAATTCTGCAAAACTAAAGGCATTGTTCAAGAATTTTTAGCAGCTAGAACACCTCAACAAAATGCAGTAGTTGAAAGGAAGAACAGAACATTAGTTGAAGCTGCTAGAATAATACTGCAAGATGCCAAGTTGCCAACAAGTTTCTGGGAAGAGGCTGTTAATACTACATGTTACACTCAAGACAGATATTTCATTAACAAGACACATGGCAAATCACCATACTCAATCATGTCTAAGAGAAAGCCTATTGTAAAGCATCTTCATGTGTTTGGAAGCAAGTGTTAAATTTTGAAAGACAACTCTGAATATGTGGGAAAATTTGACTCAAAAGTTTTTGAAGTAATTTTTCTGGGATATTCATTGGAGAGAACTGCCTACAAGGTCTATATGATAGATCAAAAGAAGATTATGGAAAGCATATATGTGACTTTTAATGATGACAAGTGTCCAGGCTTGGAATGTCTTGATGAAAATGAAGCTAAAGCCCTTGCATTTAAAAACCTCAACATTGATAGTGATTCTGATTGAGAAGAGGAAGTTGATGCACAATAGATGATAAATGAAGAGACTACTGAACAGAAAAATCATGTGAATGGAAGCTCATCTCAAACACCTGAATTTGATAACACAAACTCAGGGGGAGAAAGAGAAGAATGATCTAGCAATCATACCAATAATGAAGAAAATGATGAAAGCACAAGTCAACAAACTCATACAAGGAAGTGGGATAAGAGTCACACTAGAGAAGCAATTATTGGTGATCCTACTGCTGGTGTGAGGACTAAAAGTGCAACTGCTAATGAGTGCCTATATGCATGCTTTCTGTCTCAAATAGAACCCAAGAAAACTGAAAAAGCTCTAATGGATCCTGATTGGATATCTGCAATGCAAGAGGAGCTTAATCAGTTTGAAAGGAACAAAGTTTGGGAGTTAGTTCCTGCACCTAAGAATAGAAGCATTCTTTGAACAAAATGGATGTTCATGAATAAGATGGATGATAATGGTATAGTTACCAGAAACAAGGCAAGGTTGGTTGTAAAAGGCTACTCACAAGAAGAAGGAATTGATTATGATGAAACTTTTGCTCCAGTTGCAAGACTTGAAGCAATAAGGATTTTTCTAGCATTTGTTGTATATTCAAATTTTAAAGTGTATAAATGGATGTTAAGAGAGCTTTCCTAAATGGTGAGTTAGAAGAAGAAGTTTATGTGCAACAACCACCTGTCTATGAAGATCCAGAATTTCTAAATTTTGTGTTCAAATGACTTAAGGCTCTATATGCACTAAAGCATGCACCTAGAGCTTGGTATGATACATTGTCAGAATTCCTATTGAAACATGGTTTTACTAGAGGTATTATAGACAAGACTCTCTTCTACAAGAAACATGGTGAAGATATGATCCTAGTTTAGATCTATGTGGATGATATCATCTTTGGTTCTACAAATGAAAAGCTTTGCCAAAGATTTTCTAAGCTGATGCAGAGTGAATATGAAATGAGTATGATGGGGGAATTAAGTTACTTTCTTGGACTACAAGTCAGTCAAAGAAGTGATGGAATCTTCATCAACCAAACTAAGTATGTCAAGGACTTATTGAAAAATTTTGGTATGGTTAATTGTTCACCTGCTTCTACACCCATGTCTATAGCAACAAAGTTGGATGAAGATAGAAAAGGCAAGAGTGTAGATATATCAAGCTATAGAGGAATGATTGGATCATTGTTTTACTTAACTGCAAGTAGACCAGACATCATGTTTGCAACATGTCTATGTGCAAGATTTTAAGCCAATCCAAAAGAATCACATCTGATGGTTGTAAAGAGGATTTTCAGATATTTGAAGGGGACTCCAAACTTGGGATTGTGGTATCATAAGGGAACTGGTATTGAAGTTGTTGGCTACTCATATGCAGATTTTGCTGGATGTAGGGTTGACAGGAATAGTACTAGTGGAAGCTGTCAATTTCTTGGACAAAGACTTGTATCCTTCTATAGCAAGAAATAACAATCTGTATCAACTTCTACAGCATAGGCTGAATACATAGCTGCAGGAAGTTGTTGTGCTCAAGTGCTTTGGATTAGAAATCAGTTAATGGAATATGGCCTAGTGTTACACAAAATTCCTATCATGTATGACAATACTAGTTCTATATCTTTAGTGGCTAATCCAGTTAATCATTCTAGAACAAAGCCCATTGATGTAAGGTACCATTTTATTAGAGAACATGCTACAAATGGTACCATTGAGCTCATTTTTGTTCCAACAAAAAAATAATGAGCTGATATTTTTACTAAACCTTTGGATGAAGCAACTTTCACCAGACTTATAGGTGAAATTGGAATGCTTAATTCTTCATCCTAAGGCAAGAACTCGGCCAATGTGTTGCAGCAGATTAATTTCTAGTAAATAAAAATTAATTTGATTTAATTGGAAATTAACTGAAATATGAATTATAAATAATTCAGAAATCTCTGCATATTTCTTTTTTAAAACAAAACTTTTAGCTTGGAATTTTTCAAATTCTAATTAAACTGCTTAGTTGTAAATTTACATCCTTAATATGTAAAATTAACATAAGGAAAAATTAAGTTGATCAAAAGTATATAGAGAACTGAGTTCTCGATAAGTCTAAATGGCTTATCGACAAGTCATTTTAAGACTTCTCGAGTGAGTTCTCGATAAGTCAATTCACTGACTTCTCGAGTGACTTCTCGATAAGCTTTATTATGACTTATCGATAAGTCCTTGTAGAGTTCTCTAGTAGTGTTAATTCACAGAGTTCTCTACAAGTACAATTTTTAGACTTATCAATAACTCAAAACTGAAATAATTTAATTTAATAAATTATTATGGTAAAATACTTTTGGGAAATTTATTCTAATTTTATTTTGAATTTATTCAAATAAAAGTTGAGATTAATTCAGTCCATTTTTGGACAAATAGGGTATTTATTTGACATCTCGATAAGTCAATTTTTAGTTCTCTATAAGAGTAATTTAAAATGACTTCTCGATATGTAATTTCATTTCTTAAAATGACTTCTCGATAGACTAATGCCAAACGTCTATTTTTGAATTCTCGACAAGTCATTTGTTTTTACTATAAATACTCAGACATCTCGATACATATACATACTTACAACTTTCGAGATCTCAAGTGACCTAGCCTTTTAATCCAAAACCGATTTCTCTCTCCGTTTTTACTCATTTCTCACTAATTTTCTGACCCATTCACACTTACCAATCAACAATGGCACTCAATGTTGCAAGAGCTACAATTTCAGAGAAAGGAACAAACTACCTAGCTTTTACTGATGCTAACCAAGCCCATGATAGTTTCAAGGGGTTTGTAAAATTTCTGTCTGAATCTTACCTTGCAGGAGCTTTAACTGCTAACCCAGTGTTGTACCTAGTTGTGCTGCATGAGTTTTGGACAACAGCTGTGGTGAGGACTGTTATGAATGATAATTCTGTATCTCCGGTGGTAACTTGCTCAGTTGGAGGCCAATAAATTGAGTTTAATGAGCAAGATGTGAATAGAGCTTTGGGGCTTCCAACTGCAAATCTGGTGAAGGTGCCAACTCCTGATGAGCTTACTGAGTTTCTGGACTTCATCAATTATGGTGGAAGAATCAACTTGACAAGCTTGAACATGACCAATCTAAGGAAGGAGTGGTCCTTTGTCTTTGATTCTATGGTGAGGGCCTTCACATGCAGGAAGACAGGGTATGACAACATTTCAAGTGTGGTGTAGAAGTTGGTGTACTCGATAGCCTATAACGGACACTTGAATGTTGGTCTATTGATCCTGGAAGAACTTACAACCAGGCTAACAATGCCCCTGTTAGCTAGAGGTAAGGAAATTTTCTTTCCTAGATTATTATGTCCACTTTAAATCATAAAATAGTAGACATACATTTGTTAAATGGTATAGATAGCACAAAAATAGGCAATTGTAAGCAAGTGTCCAAAATAATATTTGGTTCACTTACTACAAAGAACAAGGTAAATGTAAGTCTGAAACTCACTTCATTCATGTTGGAGAGATTTAGGACTTATCCTTACCCAATGCCTGACATGAGATCAAATGTACAATCTAGCACAACTATGATTCCTGAACCTGTGGAAGTACAAATACAAGAAAACCCACAGGGATCTTTCCAAGCTGAAACCATTTCTTCAAAACCCTTAGTAGCTAGGAAACCAACCACCTCATCTTCTCAAAAGGATGAGGTAAGTAAAAAGAAGAGAAAGGAGGTAACCTTAACAATTATAACTGAGAGTGGTGAGGATCAAACTGAAGCTGAGTCACCCTTGGTCAAAAGATCAAAGAAGAGTAAGAAATATGAGCTGACCACTCAAGCCACCTCTGTATCCTCCCAACAGGATGTAGTTATAAAAATGGGGACTAAACAGACTCTAGATACATCCTCTCAACAGGGTGTGTCTATTGAAAATAGCATTCACCCCAATGCACCTTGTACAGAGTCTGTACAGCCTACACCTGAAGCAATTCAAGTGTATGGTAGGAGGAATAAGGATGGAAGCACACAGTGAGAGCACATCTTTTGAAGCTTCCTCATCCATTCAGGGGGAGCTGCCAACACTCACACCTGAGCAATAATCCCTAATCCCTCATATCTCAAATTTCTTCTCTACCAACAGCACTTGAATCCAATTCTCAAGTGCAAGCTAAATCAAGTGACTTGGTTCAAGAAACCTTGCTCACCACCCAGACACTTCAATTAGATGGTGAGAGGCTACTAGCTGGAGTAGACCTTGATGACACCATCAAAACCATGGGGGATTCATCAGTTTTTACTGAAGACTACATGGAGATACTAAATGCACCTTCATGTGCAAATCAGTCTTCACAGACTGTAAGGTTTGAGGGTAGTACTCTTGAGGGGGAGCTATCTAAATCCTCTCCAATTCAATTGGAGGTTCCTCATGTAGGAACAACTCCCCTCAAAACCCTAGCATAAATTGCTTTGGCAATTGATGCTAGGAGTACAATTGCCAATGATCCTGCTATGGGGGAGGCAAATTTATCACATTCAAGTGACAGTGCTTTGCAAGAAGCACAAGGGTTTGAGACTGGTGCACATGACAGTAACCCAGTCCAATCCCCTCCAATTTAATTGGAGGTTCCCACTTTATGTGAGGAATAACAACTTGTCAAAACCACAGAGCAATCTGTGAGTAAAACTGTGACTTCAGTCACAGGTGATTCTGATTCATAACCCTCTACCTCTCAATCACACCTCATCTCCCAATGGCTCCAAGACACTGAAAATCAACCAACTACTATTGAAGATCTTAAAGTTGATCAACTTGGAAGCCTGGCTCAAATCTCACAACAGTTACTCACATCCAATATGTCCAATCAAGACTACCAAGCTATCATGCTCTCCTACCAGGCTGATGTGGAAGATAATCAAGCAAATATTGTTAATAAAACTGGTGAGGATGCTAACTGTGATGCTTATTTGGACAAGGAGTTCACAATTGAGATGGATGTTGTGTTGGAAAAATTCAGGGAGGAGTACATTACAATTTTGGGAAGCAATTCCAAATCCCTCATTCCACAAGAGGTATATGATGCCATCAATGAGGTCTAAAAGGCTTAAATCAGGGCTTTTCACAACTTTGGAAAAGCTCTACAAATAACATTGAATGGACATCAAGACAAAGTCATGAAGATGGTCAGAGAAAAGATGGACCAAATCATCTCTTCACAAACTGAGATCAAAAACCAATTTAAGATCTTCTCAGAACAAATGTCTGGGTATGATCTCCGTGGGATTGATAAAAGTGAAAATCAACTCAAGGAATCATTTGTATTCTTGCACAAAGTTGTTCAAGATCATATTAATAAAACCAATGACATAAGGTTGAAGTTGGATCAAATGCACACTACAAGATACACTCCTTCACCTTTGGTCATGGATGAAATTCAGAAATTTGTGTAAGCTACTTTTGGTCAATCTACTGCAATCTCTACTACGAGCTCTTCTTTACAAGACATTCAAGACCTCAAGACTCAAGTAGCTTCTCTGGAATCCTCAAATGCATCTCTCAACACTCAGGTTCGGGCTTTGACTTCTCTAGTCAGAAGTCAACAAACAGACATAAAGAACCTGGTGGACTCTCACAAGCACCTTCAAATGTAAAACTCTGTTGCTTTGGGAGCCATCATGGGAAAGCTTAACATCCCTCTACCATCACTCCCGGAACAGATTAGGCCTGAAATTCCTACTCCCCTTCTCATGTCTGCCAACAAGACTAAGGGGAGATAGAGGCAAGGCTAGCAAAATCAAGATCATCTACTCAACATGTCCAAGGTGCTGAACAGAACTTTAGTCAAGAAGTACATATTGGTATGGAGAAGTTCATTAGGGCTGCTAAAGGACCAAGTCTGAGCATAAAATTTGATGATTTGCTCAAGGCTCTAAAGGCTTCTCTCAACAATAATCACTTCACGTACAAAAAGGCCTTGGACATGACAATAAACTCATTAAGGGTGATTTTGGTAACTAAAGACAACTTTCAGGAGAAGAGGATAATGGTCAATATAAATGACTTTGGGGTAGATAAGTGTATGCAGGTATCCCTCAATTATCTTATCTCAAGGAGGGCATCTGAATTGGATATTCTGATAAACAAAGTCAGAGTTGTGATCCATGAAGACACGCAACTGCTAGCTGAATTGAAAAATGCTCAAATGGCTGCTTTTTCAGAATCATACCTTCAGCCAAGCAAGGGAATATCATACATCTGTCCTACCACCAAGCACTTCAAACACTTCCAAATCGCTAAACAGTGTGTCATGGCCAATAAGAAGCTAATCATGACTCTCGAAACTGCCTTAAAGGTAAAGAAGAATAAGACTTTTGAGGATATAGAGATGATAAAGCTGTTGGGGAGATACCTGAGTGATGATAAAGCCAACTTGCCTAAAACTCAAATTAACAAGGATAATTTGGATGATGATGAGCAGAAGAAAGATGATCAAAATCCTTCTGGCTCAAATCTAAGTCAATCCACTAAGTTATCTGGAAGCAAGGGTGGAGAAAAGAAGAAGAGTAAGAGGAGACATGATGACTCAGAATCACACAAAACCCTAAAAATCCAAACACAACTAGCTCAACCTATAGCTCAACATTCAAAATCAACTATCTCAAACATCAAACCATCTCAAAGCTCAAAGCCCAAATTTCTATACAGACAAACTGCCGACTCTTTTCTAAAATTCCAATCACCACAAGCCAAACATCTCTAAAGAAAATCTCAGTCCTACCCTCTGTCAAACCATCACACAAAACTCATTTCAAGACTGTTGGGAGAAAACCTAAGAAGGACAAACCTACTGAAAAAGTTAAAGTTACTGAAAGGGCCATCTGGAATTGCTTCAAGCAAAGTGACTTTCTACCTTTAAATTGATGCATTTCAGATGAAGATTATTTGCAACATCTAGATGAAGAAATAGTTAGAGTCTGGGTTGTATCTCTAAGGGAAGTTAGAATCTACTATGAAGATGGGTCTTTCACCTTTCTTG
Organism: Apium graveolens; assembly: GCF_009905375.1. Classification (NCBI taxonomy): domain Eukaryota; kingdom Viridiplantae; phylum Streptophyta; class Magnoliopsida; order Apiales; family Apiaceae; genus Apium; species Apium graveolens. The sequence goes on along the minus strand of NC_133649.1, from coordinate 243,160,988 downwards.
GTTGTGATTTAATGGATTCTCTTTCTCCCACAGAAATTAAGAGAATGATAAGTTTGCTAAAGGACAAGGATACTGCTACAAGGGCATGAAGATTAGTTCTAGATGAATGGTTGATTACAAGGGAGGAAAGAAGAAAAAGAAATGAGGCTGAATCTGAAGAAAGAGTGAGGAAGTATGATGAGAAAATTGAGATGTTCATAAAAAGATCAGAAGAGCTCAAGGCCAAAGGGATGAGTAGAAGCTCTAAGGATGGGAAATTTCTAAACATTAAAACTGGTGGATTCTCAAGATTTAGGATTGATTTACTAGACAATGGATATCCAAAGGTAGCAAGATAAAAACTTGTAGAAGCTCTAAGTGGGACACCTATAATAGAAAAACTTGAAATCCTTGATCACTTAAAGGATCTCCTTAGAGAAGAAGCAGAAGCAAAAACTGTCTTTACTTGATACTTGTAACCATTCAAACTCTGTAAATCTTCTAATGTATAAAAGTTGTAATTCTATCAAGATTTATGTATTGATTTCATTTTCCATTCTTTTAACTTGGGGTTAGTCTTGTTAACAAGGCATGAATTTGTGTTAAGCAATCTTCTCACAAATTGGGGGAGATTGTTGTGCACGACATGCCTGTACTTTAACAAGACCAAGTCAAATTGACAATCCTAAGTAAGTTGTATTGTAATCTTAGTTTGCATTTTGTATTGTAACACTAAAGTCTGTAAAAATGTCAAAGAGCAGACTGGAGTCTTTTTCTTTTAAACAGTATCAAGCCTAAGAATTCTATCTGGAAGAAGATTAAGAAGATCATGCCTCAGAATAATTATGAAGAAGCTTGGAGTTAAATAAATCTGTTTTGGGAAAAATGTTCTAAGTCAAGATCTCTACAAGTCACAGATTTAGTGTTATAGAGAAGTTATTCGGGAACTCCAAAATGACTTATAGAGAACTCGGAGATATCGACAAGCCAAATTGAAGAAGATTGGAGATATCGACAAGTCATTTCTTCACTAGAGAACTCAGAGTTATCGACAAGTCAACATTTATTAGAGAACTCTGAGTTATCGATAAGTCAAATTCCACTAGAGAACTCAAAGATATCCATAAGTCAAAATTCACTAGAGAACTCTGAGTTATCGACAAGCCAAATTTGACTAGAGAACTCTGATTATCGATAAGTCAATAAGCCACTAGAGAACTCAGAGATATCGATAAGTCAAAGTGAAGATATGAAGACTAGAGATCTCGACAAACCAAATTCTCTTATAGAGAACTCAGAGACCTCTACAAGTCAAATTTACAATGGAGTATTAGAGATCTCGATAAGCCAATATACTTATCAAGATGTCAAGTTCTCTATAGACCAAACTGGAGATCTCGAGGTAAAATCTCAAAGTACAAAATTGCAGACCAATTCAATATCCAAGATTTACAATCAACAAACAATCCAACCAGCTGGATTGACAAGTCTACAAAAAGCAGCTTGAAGAGTGTGCAAGATCAAGGGTGAAGATTAACTAACGAAGGAAGATCAAAGTTAGCACAGTATGCAAAGATATGCTAAGCCAGAAATGAAAGATATACTTTTCCTAAAATGGAAATGACAAGTGACGGTTTACTAAAGTTAATAGCATGTCTTATTATACACTGTGTAAACCAGCAGTTAACTAAATTATAAAGTTAACATTGGTCCTTTGTTAGAGGTAACAATTTAGATCAGGAACTCTTATATTCTCTCAAGAAAGAAGCTAATCTCTTTTTTAACAAAGAGCCTAGAAATTTTGTAGCAAAATTTTCTTAATTTTAATATAAAATTAAGTGAGTTTTGAAAGATATGTGTTCTTTATTATTACACGTTTAATTTATGTATGAATACATTTCACTACAACATTTGATTCACTTTGTTCACAACCACAAACAGTTCAAGAAAAACATAAAAATACAAAAACACATTTACCCCCCCTCTGTGTGTAATTCATTACCTAATAACACGTCAATTTTAAACCCAACCACTCCATTCTCCCCTTGTCTCTTCCTCTGTATATAATGATTTAGCTCGAATGCAACTAAAGCATTATCTGTGAGTAGGCGCCCTTCTACGAATGCACTCTATGTGTCCGATGTGATCATAGGCAGACAATCCTTCAACCGATTCTCCATAACTTTTTATATAATTATGATAAGAACATTACACAATGAAATTGGTCGTAAGTCAGTCACTCTCTGTGGTACTTTAACATTTGAAATTATACATACTACTGGTTTATTATAATCACGTGGTAGCTCCCCTGTGGTCATAAATCTCTGGAAACATCGTATCACATCCTCCCCAACCACATTCCAATATGTCTGAAAGAAACATGAGTTTAAAGCATAAATATCCGGTGACTTGTCCGGATGAGAGTACAGCTCTCTTTACCTCATCTGATGTGACTGGCATAATCAATTCTGCCTATCTGCTACCCGCTTCACCCTTTCTCTGTTTGATAGAACTTCAGATTGTTCTAAGCTTTTGAATAACCCAAAAAAGTATTTCACAATTATCTGTCGAATTCCTTCCTTACTTTCCTGCCATTTATCATTTGAGTCTTTTAGCCTTGTGATCTGGTTTTGCTTCTTTTTGTCCGTCGCATATTTATGAAAATATTTTATATTTTGATCTCCTTCCCGGAGCCAAAAATGTTTTGAACGTTGTTTCCAGTACACTTCTTGTTTCTCTAATAACCTCAAATAATTATGAAAAAGAAAAAGGCAGATGGGGATAGGGGTCCTGGATCAATTAAATAGAAGGGAATAATCATTTTTTGCCAAGTGAATGAAATAATTTTATTTGTCAGCATGAGTTTGGGACTTTTGATGACATTCGCGAGATGGTTATCGACCCAGAATTCGAATTTTTCGGTTTTCAACTGATCTTGATCATGGGCCATTGGGGAAAATTGGTTGCTTTAAATAAATATTGTATACTTAATTTTCAGATTTTATATTTAAATTAATTTATAAAAATATAAAATATTTGTTAAATATTTAACATCATACTTTAAATACTAATTTGAATTAATAAATATTCATAACAAAACTAAAGATAACTTATAGTAACTAAAAGATAGTTATACTTTATTATAAATTGAATTTTTTCAAAAAAATTAAAACTAAAAAATTTAATAAACTATAATTATCTTTTATAATTTAGTTAACATACAAATATTTCATCCACTTTATTTGAATAATTTAGTTAATATAGTATGAGTGATAGTTTATTAAAAATGGGAACCAACAGGAATATATAGCAACTAATCATTCAAACAATTGAGGAATATTTAAAGATATTCAAGTTTTTCCTGCATGCAGTGGAATCATAGAGGTATTTCCAAATGGTACAATTGATTATAATTCTACAATTTCAGCGGATTAATTATACTTATTTAAGCCCATCTTATTACATACACTGTTGATGCTTAATGAACAAGAAGCCTGCAGAAGTTTGTCTTCTTTCATATCTTTTAAGCTGCTAAGAGGGGGTAACAAGCTCACTAAATTTTTTACCACAAGACAATATTGCTTAGTACAATTTTAGATTGATACTCTGTTACCATTGTACTCTAATGTCCATGCAAACATAAATTGTTTATGAACTTGATGCTCCTAATACGTAATCAATTAAGTTAAAGTGAGTATAATGACTTCTTATTTTTTGTGCTAAATGAGTATAATGACTTTTTAGTGTTAATAATTCAGGTATATATCTTAATTACATAAATTGATTTAAAATATTATAATTTTAACAATAAAATACACTACATATTCGTGTAACTATCTAAGGAAGTATTTTGGGGCATTTTTCTAGTTTTTTATATTCTGGTAAATTTTATTTCCTCCATCTCATATTATTTTTCCAGTTTTGACTATTTTACGGTTAATTTCATTATATTTTGAAAACTGTTATGGATAAAAAACTAAGGTTATTATTTGCTATATTTATTGCTAAGGTTCGGGAGCTCAAGGCCTTTAATGGCTGCTCTCGTGTTTCGTAGCTTAATTCTGCCTTTACGAGATGCCTACGTATCTCTGTGAATTAGAGAATTAAGCCAAAAAACGTAGTTCTGATTCGTGGGGTGAGACCCCTTATATAGATGTTGGGAGTCCTTGAATTGGACTTGGTATAGGAGACTTGGTGATCAAGTCTTTGAATTATAATGGACTTTGGAGTCCAAAATAGTAGGAAACTGATTCCCTATCCTTCTAGGTCCCTTTGTGGTTAATCTACAAGGATTTATGTCCTTATCAGGACTCTTCTCAATAGCTGATTTTCCCCTTATTAATTAATTACGAAATTAATTAATATTCAGGGTTTTTAGGCCTTCTTTGTTCCATCAGGCTTGATCTGGTCCATCAGGCCTGATCAATGTGTTGACCTTTTTGGTCTGAATGTCACATATCTTCTTATTGGGCCTAGCAACCCAAATCATGTATAATTACTGTAATATTTAATTACATAATCAGGATTTATTTATCCCTATCATTTGCCCCCCAACTTTTGGGAAACCGTATAAATTTCATAAAAGTTAAGTTCGTTCATTCCCTTTCAGGGTATCATTTTGCGTAAAGTGTGGAGCGACCTACACGCTTAGAACGATTTGCCTTGTACGTGGCTTCAGGGTTGTCTAAAAACTTCCCCTGTTATTTTCTCAACTTCTCCCTATTTTTAGGATTTTTCTGGTATTTTTCAGGAATTTTCCCTTTTTTCCGAGATTTTTCCAAATTTTCTGCAATTTTCCACAAATATTTTCAAATTTCCAGCCCTTTTTCGACCAGGATCCTAGTCGAAATTTCGACCTTGATCCTAGTCGAATTTTGGGCCAGCTTTGCAATCTTGGTCGAAGGACTTCGACTAGGATCCACGACCTGGATTTCGACCAAGATCCTAGTCGAACCTTCGACCTGGATCTAGGTCGAAAATTTGTCCTTGTTTTGATTCCTGGTCGTGAGGTTTCGACTAGGATTCACGACCTGGATTTCGACCAGGATCCTAGTCGAACCTTCGACCTGGATCTAGGTCGAAAATTCTGTGCTTATTTACTTCCTGGTCGTTAGATTTCGACTAGGATTCATGACCTGGGCTTTGATCAGGATCCTAGTCGATTCTTCGACCTGGATTTAAGTCTAGGTTTCTTTACCCCATGCTTGAAAAATGTTTTGCTTGATTCGACCTCGATCCTGGTCTGGGTTTCGACCTCAATCCAGTTCTATTATACCCGTAATTTTTGGGTGTCTGTTCAAAAGATTTTGAGCAGAATTTACAACTTAAAATTCGACCTGAATCCTGGTCTTTTAAACCCGTTATTTTCGGATGTCTGTTCGAAATATTTCGAGCATAATTTATGACTTGAAATTCGACCTAAATCCTGGTCTTTTAAACCCGTTATTTTCGGGTGTCTGTTCGAAAGATTTCGAGCAGAATTTACGACTTGAAATTTGACCTGAATCCTGGTCTTTTAAACCCGTTATTTTCGGGTGTCTGTTCGAAAGATTTCGAGCAGAATTTATGACTTGAATTTCGACCTCAATCCTGGTCTTTTTGGGCTTCCTTCTAATCCAATTTGGAATGGGCCTTAGTTTGGGCCTAATCTTCTTTTTGGGCCTTATATTTTTTAGGACTTTGATTTGGGCTTTGTATTTTTCCAAATTCTAATTGGATTTGGGTCTTTTAACTCCTATTGGGCCTCTTATTAATCTGGGCTTAATATATCAAAAAACTCCTATTGGGCCTCTTATTAATCTGGGCTTAATATATCAAAATACCCTGTTTAGAATTCTCTAGAATTCTCGGGAATTTTATTTAATTTCTTTCGAATTCCCTTGGAATATTCTGGCATGTTCCATTTTCTAGGCTTTTTTCTTTGGGCCTCTATCCTTACTGGGCTTTTTGTCCCTTCAACTTCACTTTTCCTCCTATATAAAGGAGTGAGTAGAGTCTACTACTCCTTACTTTCTCATTTCTAAATTCTTCTTCTTTCTTTTTCTATAAAGAATCTCAGAGCAATAACAGTAAGTCGGAGTATCTTAAACCCCAAAGCCTTTTTTAGGAGCATTACTCCAGGTAAAATTTCTCCCTTTACTTCTTTTGCTTGTTTTTGCATAGTTTGTGCTTTTAAAATTATCTCTTTATGTGCCCTTTTTTCAGATGGCTGATAAGAAAATGACTCGTTTGGCCAAGATGAATGTGGCCAGAAAGTCTAATGAATTCCCTATTCGATAAAGGTACACTTCCTTGATCGATATGATCAACACCCGAGGGGACGAGTACCCGTCTGATGCGCATCTGGACGCGCACGACCATATTAGTGCCTTGCGGGATCCAAAGGAGCTGGAAAAGTTGAGTAGCTGTTTCAGAATCAAGGATCCTTTCAAACTGGTTCTTGCATGTCCGGCCGACAGGGCCTGTCAGTGGAGGAAGGACACATTATACGTCTACAGGGTTACTCTAAGGGCAGGTATCAGACTCTGAAAGGCATATGTCATAGCCTACTCATTTATTCGAGTATTTAACTCAACTCAAATAAGAATGTAATAAATAAATAGTGGATCTATCATCAGAGAGATCTCACAAAGTAACATCTGTCAAAGAATAAAGAAACATTGTTCATCTGCAGACTTGAAGATTCACTGGAAGAAGTTCAAGAATTTGATCATGCCTCAGTGATATAAATCAAGATCGTGGATTTAATCAAGTGACAGAGATCTCGTCAGGGTATCATTTATTACAAGGATTCAATCAGAATATCAAATCAAGACATGAAGAAACGTCACGGAAGTTAGTCACTCATGAACCAGACAGTACATCGAGTGTCAGCATTGAAGTGGCGGAATTGATTCATAAGTCTCAGTGACTTTCAGAAGATTGTCAGAAGAATGGATGCTGCTCAGGGTTAGTATTAATTCTCTATTAATTAATTAAGTCATATAATTTAATTAAGAAAATAAATTATATCTGCAAAGATTAATTTATTGATTAATTGAATTAAATTGATTAATTAATTTAGAATTAATATTAAGGATTTACAAGATTTTAATTGGTTTAAAATCTGCTTAAATTCAGCAAGACAATTCATTTGAACTAGTATGACAATCGGTATGACAATTGATAGTCATACCGAAAGTCATGCCAATACATTTAATTGTCTTATTAGAATTTCTGTTTAGATTAAAATCTGTTATTAATTCAGCAAGACAATTTATTTGAACTAATATGACAATCGGTATGACAATCAATAGTCATACCGAAAGTCTTGCTAGCTCATTTTAATTGTCTTGCTAGTTGTAAATTTTGTCATACCGAAAGTCTTGCTGGCCAAAGAGATTGTCATGCCAGTACATGTTTACATTCGGCTGTTTGATAAAAAGGAGCAGAAGTCTATTATCTCACTATCAAAAAAAATAGAACACAAACTCAAGAACAAAAGAAAAAGGAGCAGAAAAATATTTCATCTCATCTGCAACTTCAAGATCAATTTCTAGATTGTAAAGTTAAATCCAATCAACTAGAAATACTTATCTTGTTCTTGTGTATCAATCTAGCGGATTAAAATCCCTAGAACTTAATCTCAAATCGCATTTAGCATTTGATCTTTTATTTACAAAAATAGAAAAAGTTCATGTCGAATTTATTCTAGATTTGTAATAATTGATTTGAGATTAATCCCTTGTAACCGATACCGTAGTTGTAACACCTTTCAAGTTTAATAAATTTTTTATTTAACTTGAATTTTGTTTCACAATTTTATTCCGCATTTTATTCGATTAAACGGTATTGTTTGCATTCAACCCCCCCTTCTACAAACCAATTGGGACCTAACAATTGGTATCAGAGCCTTCTGATTAACGTACAAATCTAGATCCTAGACTTTTGTGTTTCTTTCACTTCTTGAATTTTTTATTCACTCAAAAAATTCATAATGACTACACAAAAAGTTGGAACCGTTAAAATTCCACTTTTTGATAAAGAAAATTATGTTATGTGGAAGAAGAAGATGCTACTGTTTTTACAGGTTGCTAATCCCAAATATTTGCAAGTGTTGAAGAAGGGTCCAAAAATTCCTATGGTTATGGAACCAGAGGTAATAGAAAATGATGTGGTGATCACCAAAGCGAGAACTTATGTGAAGGATCCTGAGGACTTCTCTCCTGCTGAAATAGAAGAAGCTTCCCTGGATGCTAGCCTTCAATTAATCTTAGTAGATTCCCTTAATCCCCTGATGAATAGACATGTGATGAATTGTAAAGATTCCAAACATATCTGGGAAACTATTGAGATTATTAATGAAGGCACATAGGAAGTTAGGGAGAAAAAACTAGAAATCCTAACCTCTGAGTATGAATACTTTAAATCCAATCCAGGAGAAGGAATCACTGAAGTGTTTGAGAGGTACAATGCATTGATCAACAACCTGAACATTAATGGTAAATACTATTCCATCAGGGAGGTCAACAAAAAGTTCCTTTTAACACTGCCAACTCATCTCGAACATAGAATCACTGCCATAAGAGAAGCAAGAGATCTGAGTGAGATTTCTTTGGAAAGGCTCTATGGTGTGTTAAAGACTTATGAGTTGGAGCAGATTCAGCAGAAGGAAGTTTACGGGAAAGGAAGAGTGGTCAGCACGTCTACTGCTCTAGTAGCTGATGAACAACAACAACAACCACAATATCAACAACAATCTCAACAGTCAGAAAGAATGGTACAGTCTTCCAAGGTTGAAGATAATGTGATAGTAGCAGAATTTGATTCTCCTACTACAAATCAATCAGGAGATGATTATTATTCCTTGGAAGAACTGGAGCAATTGGAGGATGAGTCAATGGCCCTGATTGTCAAGAGATTCTCAAATGTCAGATTCAAAAGGAATCCCAAGTTCAAGTACAAGTCCAACTACAACAGATTCCAGAAAGGTGGATCTTCATCCTCTAACACCAGCAGTGGTGGGTATAAAACAGGGATGGTTGATCGAAGCACCATTCGATGCTTCAACTGTAATGAGTTGGGACACTTTGCCACAGAATGCAGGAAGCCAAAACAAGCTAGGAAGAACTCTTACGATTCTAATCAGAAGAGTAAATCTGAAAGGGCGTACCTGGCAAAGGGAAGAAGCTGGGATGATACTGACAGTGAAGATGAAGAAGTTGGGAATCTTGCTCTCATGGCTAGTAATGCAAGCACCTCATCGTCAAGAAAAGAGGTAAAATTTACTGATGCTGAATTAGTTTATCATCTAGGAGGTTCCTTAGATTGTGCTCATCGTGATAATGAATTGTTAAATCAACAAATCAAAGACCTTGAGAAAGAGGTCAATGAATTAAGACTTGTGCACATTAATCAAGATAAACTAAAAGAACAAGTATCTTTTCTAGAGAATAGAGTTGACTGTTATAGACAACTCGAAACTATTCTCAAAGACAAGATCACCGGTCTTGAGGCTAAGGTTAAAGCTTACTTTAATTCTTGTTCGAAGTCCAAAGAGTTTTACAATAAGCAAGCTGTTAATCAAACACATGGAATAGGTTATGATTACAATGCTGCTATTGGAAAATTAGGCATAAACTCCCCTCCTCATGTATGTGCTAAAGGTAGGGAAGTACCACATGTGCTTAAGGGTGTTGATGAACCCCTCTATAAAGAATCAATTGCTGAACCATTTGATGAGACCTCTTTTATTATTCAAGAAGAAATCCGTGCTGAAGATAATGCTAATGGGAAAGCTGTCTCCAAGTCAAGTGTGTCAAAAGTTCCAGTCAAGGTTGTGAAAGCAACTGAGACTAACTCAGACACACATGAGTTGGATAACACAAATGCCATGTCTACCATGCATAAGTTGCCTATTGTTAATCCTTCTCATAAAGCATGTGGTGTTCCTGATTGTATGTCTTGTGCTTTTAATCTGTTGTTTGCTTATTTTAATGGTAAGCATGTTTCTAATGATAAGACTACTCCTCGTCAGCATGTGAATAATAGAAAGCATGATAGGTCTAAGACTGCTAGTCCTCCTAAAGCTAGAAAGGAGACATTTGTGCCTAAGCCTAAACAGAAATTTGTCAAGGCTGTTCACAAGGTCAAATGTTCAGTCATTGAGAACGTTGAGAATATTGAAATTAAGAATGTTGTTTTGCCTGATAAAGGCCAATTTTACAAGTATGTCGGACCCAGCCAAGCTTGGGTTCCGAAGAAGGTCTAATCCATTTGTATTGCAGGGCATTAAACAGGTACAACCGGTAGTGTGGATTCTTGACAGTGGATCGTCAAGACATATGACCGGAGATAGAGCCCTGCTATCAAATGTGGTTGAGAAAGCTGGCCCAGTGGTTACCTTTGGAGATAACAGCAAAGGTTTAACGGAGGGATATGGCTGTTTGCTAGCTAGAAATGTTATCATTGAAAATGTATATGTTGTGCAAGGACTTGAACACAATCTGCTTAGCATTAGTCAGTTCTGTGACAACGGCTACAATGTTTTATTCGACAAGCTGAAGTGTCAGATTCTGCACAAGAAAAGTGAAAAACCCTCCTTAATGGGAATCCGGAAAGGAAATCTGTTCGTAGCTGACATGAACTCTGGAAGCAATCTTGAAGTCAATTGTTTCTATGCAAAGGCATCGTCAGATGAGAGTTGGCTATGGCACAAGAGACTTTCTCATCTCAATTTCAAAACAATGAATTCTCTTGTCAAAAGAGAATTGGTAAGAGGTCTGCCTCAGCTGGAATTCTCTCCAGAAGGACTATGTGAGGCTTGCCAGAAAGGAAAGTCAAAGAAAGCAAGTCACAAAGGCACTGACACATCTTCCATAACTGGTGTTCTGCAATTATTGCACATGGCTTTATTTGGTCCAGTTAATATCCTTTCTATGTCAAAGAAGTGTTACTGTCTTGTGATAGTTGATGACTATTCCAAGTATACATGGGTTTTATTTCTTCACTCTAAGGATGAAACACCACAAGTTGTGATTGATCATATCAAGATGATTGAGTTAGATTCTAACGTCCCTATTAGAGCAATAAGGTCAGATAATGGGACAGAATTCAAGAATGTACTTCTCAATGGATTCTGTACAGACAAAGGGATTACCAGACAATTTTCAGCTCCTAGAACCCCTCAGCAAAATGGAGTGGTAGAAAGGAAGAATCGTACATTGATTGAAGCTGCAAGAACGATATTAAGTGAATCAGGTCTTCCAATGTACTTTTGGGCTGAAGCTGTCAATACTGCATGTTATACTCAGAATCAAACTCTAATCAACAAAGACTTCATGAAAACTCCTTATGAGATTTTGAATGAACAGAAACCTTCTATCAAATACTTTCATGTATTTGGTGCCAGATGCTTCGTGCTCAAGGATGGAGATGATCGTCGTGGTAAGTTCGAGGCAAAGGCATATGAGGGTATTTTTGTTGGATATGGAAGAAGATCATATAGAGTGTATATCATTGATCAACACAAAGTAACTGAAAGTGTCAATGTTACATTTGATGACACTAAACTCCCTAGTATCCAAACTGAAGATCCTTCTGAGAAACTGAAGTTTGATGATACGTCAGATTCAGAATCAGAACATGGTCAAGAACCTGAGGTTGTTGCTGGTGAAGAACCTGTTAATCCTGATGATACTCAAGGTAATAGTGATGGAAACTTTGGCAACAATGGAGATACCACTGCTACTGACGGAGAATCTTCAAGTCAACATGGCAACAACTCAGGGGGAGATGCTGAAGGATCATCTAGTAGGACACAACATCACAATGAATTTCAAGGCGAATCATCAAGATCAAATCTTCCAAGACAGACTGTCTGGAATAAAGCTCACCCTTTTGAGTTGATTATTGGTGATCCAGATGTTGGAGTCAGAACTAGACGTGCTACTCAAAATGAGTGTCTGTTCTCAGGATTTCTTTCTGAGATGGAACCTAAGAAAATTGAAGAAGCACTGACTGATCCAGATTGGGTGATTGCTATGCAAGATGAACTCAATCAGTTTGAAAGTCAACAAGTCTGGAAACTGGTACCTAGGCCTGTACACAAGAAAGCTGTTGGTACTAGGTGGGTATTCAGGAATAAACTAGATGAAGATGGTGTGGTTACAAGAAACAAGGCAAGACTGGTAGCTAAAGGGTATTCTCAAGCTGAAGGCATTGATTATGATGAAACCTATGCTCCAGTGGCTAGACTTGAGGCCATCAGGATATTTCTGGCATTCGCAGCATTTTCAAACTTTAAAGTTTATCAAATGGATGTCAAGAGCGCCTTTCTGAATGGAAAGCTGGATGAAGAGGTATATGTAGAGCAACCTCCTGGTTTTGAAGATCCAGATCATTTGGATTTTGTCTTCTTTCTTTTCAAGGCTATCTATGGGCTAAAACAGTCTCCAAGAAAATGGTATGACACTCTCTCTGAATTTCTTATTGAAAATAGCTTTATTAGAGGTGTCATAGACAAAACTCTCTTTTCTAAAAAACATAAGAATGATACTATATTAGTCCAAGTCTATGTGGATGATATAATATTTGGGTCTACTAATGATAATCTTTGTAAGAGATTTGCTAAGTTAATGTACAGCAAGTTTGAAATGAGCATGATGGGAGAGCTGAAGTTCTTTCTTGGATTACAAGTAAATCAAAGGTTAGATGGAACATTTATTTGTCAATCCAAGTATCTCAAGGAACTCCTCAAAAAGTACAATCTAGAGGATTCTGCATCAGCAAGGACTCCATCAACTACAGCTGTCAAGCTTGGACCATGTGAAAACTCCATTAAGGTAGATATCACAAGCTACAGAGGTATGATTGGCTCGTTACTCTATCTTACTGCAAGTAGACCAGATATTATGTATGCTACATGTTTATGTGCAAGGTTCCAAGCGGATCCTAGAGATATTCATCTCGTTGCTGTTAAACGAATCTTAAGATATCTTAAGGGAACACCAAATCTAGGTATTTGGTACCCTAAAGAATCTGGTTTTAACCTTGTTGGATATACAGATTCAGATTACGCAGGAAGTGTTGTTGATAGGAAAAGCACCTCAGGAAGTTGTCAATTCCTAGGAAGCAGGCTAGTCTCATGGTACAGCAAGAAACAGCAAACAGTTTCCAACTCAACGGCCGAGGCTGAATATATTGCTGCTGGAAGCTGCTGTGCTCAGATCTTGTGGATTAGGAACCAACTACGAGACTATGGCTCTGTATTGAACAAGATTCCTATTTTATGTGACAATACAAGTGCAATAGCCATCACCAACAATCCTGTGCAGCACTCGAGGACAAAGCACATTGACATCAGGTATCATTTTATTAGAGAGCACGTCATGAATGGTACTGTTGAACTATTTTTTGTTCCAACAGAAGAACAAATAACAGATATTTTCACTAAACCACTTGACGAATCCACATTTACCAGATTAGTTGGTAAATTGGGCATGTTGAATAGTTTTAGTGATTAATTTCGTTAATATCTGTGATCTGTTCTTGAATAAATTTACAAATGAATTTTTCATAAATGAAAAAAATTCATTTGCAAATTTATTTTATCATTTTATCATATTTCTTGCTTATTTCTATGTAATATATATTATCTTATCTATTTTTATTTTCCCTACTTGTTAATTTAAAATATCTCAGAATATTTTATTTCCTCTAAAAATATTTTACTATGAATTTTATTTGCTAAAATTCAATAGAAATCTATTTTTGGAATAAAAATAATAAATTCTGATATATTGTCTTTGTTTCTGTAAATATTATAGGTCTGTATTTCAGTTTTACCATTTTGTAATATAATTTCAGTACATTTATAGAGTCTGTACATATTTGATTGTATTTCTACTAAAATGACAATCGGCAAGACAATTGAAATTGTCTTGCTGAAAGTCATTTAGCTATATAATTGTCATATTAGTGTTTTTCAGTATAGTTTATACTGGCAAGACAATTGGTATGACTATCAATTGTCTTGCCAGTTATAAACAATATATATATATTTTCTTTTATTTTATACTGGTATGACAATCGGTATGACTATCAGATTGTCATACCAGTTATATATACTCAGTGTTTAATTTGTTATTTCCTTTATTTCTGTTTTTTTTTTCTTTTCCTTCTTTTGCCTGGTATGACAATCGGTATGACAATCCAGGATTGTCATACCAGCTGTCATATAAAGCAGTTTGTTTGTTTTGTTTTAAACCATTTTCATCAGTTCATTTCTTTTCAAAAAAATTCGAACAGTTTTTCTCTTCAGTTTCTCTCTTCTCTCTCTTCGAACTGCTTCCTTCCTTGCTCGAGTTTTTACTCAGCAAACTGAATCTTCACTCCTGTGATATATACTTACATATATATATACATACAGGAGTGCTGTCAAAATTTTCAAAATTTTTATACATATTAGTTTGCCCCTTCAAATTCAATTTGTGTTTGTTGATTTTGAACTTTTTATTTTTATTTTAATTTCTGATTTGTGTCTTTTGGCTTTTCAAAACTGCGTTTGTGAGTTAAGAATTTTAACGAGATACATTTCTGTCTAAATTTTTCGATTATAATTAATTTAATTCGAATTATTAAATTAATTTAATTAATTCGAATTTTCTTAATATTATTCTTAAAATTCTGAAAGCGTGTGTCTTATTATTATTTTAAATGGCTCTCAATTTCCAAATTGTCGCGCATAATCATGTTGGTTATTTTAATCCGGAAAAATGTGATGTTGAAAAATTTAAGCCATGGATTAGATTTTTAAATGACCATTCGATTGTTAGCTCTGCTATTAAATCAAATGTGATTTTAAACGTCGATCTACTTAGACTGATTTGCACAACCTCTACTGTGGCCGATGATTCAAAATCTTTTTCATTCACCGTCGCAAACACACAGTATGTAGTTGATGAAACAGTCGTCAATCGTGCGTTAAATTTTCCACTAGACAATTTCTGTAATTTACCCTCTGAAAATGATATCACAAATTTTTTCAATGCTATTCACTATCAGGGGGTGATCAATTTAACCAAACTTTCTAAATCAAATTTGGTGTCTGAATGGGATATTTTCTTCGATACACTTTCCAAAGTGTTTGCCAACTGCACAAAATCCAATTTTCATAACATCACTTCCACTCTGCAGTATATTGGTCTTGCGGTTGTTTTCAATCAAAGGATCAATTTTGGCAAACTACTTTGTCCCATTCTCTTGAGACGTCTAACTTCTGCTTTACGTGATCATTCTACAAATCGTAGGGTATCATGTTACTATGCTCATTTTCTCATGCTTATAGCAGATCATCTTCTCACACCTGAACACAAAGCCCTTTTTGCTAACTCTGCAGTAACCGAACCCCCTCCAGTTAGCAAAAAGATTTACACTCGCCAAGACACAACCTTCAAATTCATGCAAGTTCCAGTACTTGTATCTGCTTTCATGGCCACTTATATTCCTTTACCTATTTTCAATCTTCCCGGCCATGAACAGCAACCTCAACCTCCAGTGGTTCAAGCCACCCAGGCTCCTCCAACATCAGATGCTCTTCCATTACAGGTAGTAATTCCTCACTCTCACTCTCTTCCTACTTCTGTTGAAAGACCCCCAGTGGTTGATAGGGCTGACCATGAAGTTGTAGAACCACAGCTTCAATCCCAGGTCATAGAGCCAAACACAGAGTCACATTCTATCTCAACCTCTCCCCCACTGTCTAAAATGTTACCCAGAAGATTACTAGGAAGTAGTACATTGTTAAATATGAGTGAACCCTCAGCTCTGCCTCCTCCTAAGAAAAGAAGAACATATTCTGAGGCATCTGAAAGCCCATCCTTGTCCTCCCAACAGGACATGGACTTTGAAATGGCCAATGAACAGTTACTAGAGGCATTCTCTCAACAGGATGCATCTATTGAAATTTGCCATAGGGCCATGGCATCTTGTACTGAGTCAAGCACAATTCCATTACTCACAATGGAACCATACACTTCCCCAGATCATACTCAGGACACACAGCGAGGAGTGCACGTAGAGTCGGTTACAGTGCCTGCCATAGTTACGGCAGAAGAGCAGTCACATGCTTTAGAGGGAAAATCTGACTCTCCGCCATCCTTAATAGAGTCATTTTCTCCCCTCCCAGATCAAACACCTCTGGCTCCCTTATGGGATTCTCCACTCGCAGATTTATCTGGAGAAAGTGGAGGGCAACTCGGTCAATCTAACCCTGAAGCAATTCAGACATCTATTCCAAAAGATTTGATAGTATTGACTGAGGATCGGGACTCGCGAATTCCCATTGCACCACCACTGACCTCTCTTGAAGAGGCTAGGGTGATTTTTAATGCAGGTACAGAAGAACAGCAACAGGAAGACTCCTCACGAGCAATTATATTGAGAGAAACACATGCACGTGAGGTGAGTGAGCCAAACACGAGTGAAAATTAGGTGAGAGCACACACAGACACTGATACTGTAAACCTGTTAGCTCAGATTGCTGCCCTAAAAGAAGAACTTGCTAAAAGCCAAGCTGAAGCTCAAGCATTCAAAGCACAAGTGGTTGAACGGTCTTCTTCTTCCACCTCTGTCAACAATCAGCTTGCAATCATAAGGAATGACATCTCAGATCTAAAGACCACTGTAATACCAAAGCTCAATTCTATTCAGGACACTCCAACTTTATCAGCTGATGATATATCCAACTTCTGCTCTCTACACACAAGAATGACTTCTCTTGAAGACCTCGTTGAGATGAATTATTCACTGGACTCCTCAAGATTTCTAAAGATAGAGACGGACATGGAACATCTCAATGAAGGGATGAAGCACCTATATTTCATGATCAAGAATTCTCATTGCCCTAATGAAGAACAAAGAGCTTATTTTGAAGGACCGTCTGGTGGAGGATCAGGCTCTGGAGGTGATGGAGGTTCCAAAGGAAGATCTGAAGAGGATCCCTCAACTAAGGGGGAGAAGAAAGGGAGTAGTGCCAAAGGGAAAGAAAAAGATACCTCTGCTGGAAACAAAGGAAAGGCTGATGATGTCTACTACAGTGGAGAACAAGATGACTTTGATATTTTTGACATTCCCACTGAACCAGTTCAGGAAGATAAAGATAGGTTATTTGAAGCTGAAGAGGAAAGTGATTTTGGAGAATGGGAAGAAGAAGCTCAAGTGGATCCTATGTTTGAGAAAGAATTTCAGAAGGAGCAGTCAAAGATGAAAAGAAAAGAAGCTGAACTCAAGAAGGTCTCTCAGATCATTGACATGAGAAAAGACATTCAAAGAACAGAAACTCTTCAAAAGCAACGTCTTCATGACATTAAGGCTCAAGAAAGGAGAAGAGATGTCAGACTAAAGATTGGTGAAAAATGGGATGAAGCTAGGAGAGTACTTGATATGCCTCAGCTGAGCACTAACAATGATAGGCAGTTCTTACATCTTCTTGACAAGCTGGAAATCTCAAATCCTAACAATGACATGTACATGAATGCTATCAAGACTGAAGTCTCAAGGATCACAGCTGCTTTTGATAGATCCCTAAATGAGATGAGCATTTTTGTATATTGTCAGAGTGAAGGATCTTTCAAGGTGTCACTTCATCTATTTGAGAATCGTTCTTTGTCAGAGATTTGGGTTCTTTTAAACAAAGTCAAAAGAAGCTCAGAATTGAATGAAGTTCTTCGAGAAAGGCTTAAAGAGTTTGCCAGCAGGGCTAGTCCTCAAGTGATCAACAATCCTCATCAGGTGAGATTCTTTAAGTCTGATTATCTTCAAATCTATCAGCTAGATGTACAATCTCTTAAAGACTACTCAGCTAAGCATCTGGTCTGGATGGAACATCATTTGAGAACTGCTGGATATTCATCCATGTTGAAGACTCAAGCTGCTGACTTGATTCAAGCTTATTGTGAAAAGAATGTTAAAAGGTACAATCAACTCAAGAATAAGCTGAAGTCAGTTGGAGTTCAACCAGTCAAACCAGCAAGCTTCACTTCAGAAAAGGATCGTGTCTTTGACAAGGAATTGCTTCAAGATTTAGAAGAAGGTGAAGTCAGAAGAGAAGACAACTGAAGTCAATTAGCTCAAAACTCAATGTAATATGATTAGAGCTTTATGAATCAAGATAGTCTAATGTAGTTATATGTTCAGGCTAAAGGAACATCTATCTTGTATTCACTTGTAAATTTCATTTGGAATCAGGAAAATGTTAAATATAATCCAGAACTTTTCTGCTATTTACTTTACATTACTGTTTATATCTTTTTCTTATTTGTTAGTTGAGTTATCCTCTAGGTATTTGTTGTTATTGTCTAACAAGCAAATAGGGGGAGATTGAAAGGCATATGTCATAGCCTACTCGTTTATTCGAGTATTTAACTCAACTCAAATAAGAATGTAATAAGTAAATAGTGGATCTATCATCAGAGAGATCTCACAAAGTAACATCTGTCAAAGAATAAAGAAACATTGTTCATCTGCAGACTTGAAGATTCACTGGAAGAAGTTCAAGAATTTGATCATGCCTCAGTGATATAAATCAAGATCGTGGATTTAATCAAGTGACAGAGATCTCGTCAGGGTATCATTTATTACAAGGATTCAATCAGAATATCAAAGTCAAGACATGAAGAAACGTCACGGAAGTTAGTCACTCATGAACCAGACAGTACATCGAGTGTCAGCATTGAAGTGGCGGAATTGATTCATAAGTCTCAGTGACTTTCAGAAGATTGTCAGAAGAATGGATGCTGCTCAGGGTTAGTATTAATTCTCTATTAATTAATTAAGTCATATAATTTAATTAAGAAAATAAATTATATCTGCAAAGATTAATTTATTGATTAATTGAATTAAATTGATTAATTAATTTAGAATTAATATTAAGGATTTACAAGATTTTAATTGGTTTAAAATCTGCTTAAATTCAGCAAGACAATTCATTTGAACTAGTATGACAATCGGTATGACAATTGATAGTCATACCGAAAGTCATGCCAATACATTTAATTGTCTTAATAGAATTTCTGTTTAGATTAAAATCTGTTATTAATTCAGCAAGACAATTTATTTGAACTAATATGACAATCGGTATGACAATCAATAGTCATACCGAAAGTCTTGCTAGCTAATTTTAATTGTCTTGCTAGTTGTAAATTTTGTCATACCGAAAGTCTTGCTGGCCAAAGAGATTGTCATGCCAGTACATGTTTACATTCGGCTGTTTGATAAAAAGGAGCAGAAGTCTATTATCTCACTATCAAGAAAAAACAGAACACAAACTCAAGAACAAAAGAAAAAGGAGCAGAAAAATATTTCATCTCATCTGCAACTTCAAGATCAATTTCTAGATTGTAAAGTTAAATCCAATCAACTAGAAATACTTAACTTGTTCTTGTGTATCAATCTAGCGGATTAAAATCCCTAGAACTTAATCTCAAATCGCATTTAGCATTTGATCTTTTATTTACAAAAATAGAAAAAGTTCATGTCGAATTTATTCTAGATTTGTAATAATTGATTTGAGATTAATCCCTTGTAACCGATACCGTAGTTGTAACACCTTTCAAGTTTAATAAAAGTTTTATTTAACTTGAATTTGTTTCACAATTTTATTCCGCATTTTATTCGATTAAACGGTATTGTTTGCATTCAACCCCCCCCTTCTACAAACAAATTGGGACCTAACAAGGTTATAGTCAGGAAGGCCCGAGAGTGGCGTCGGACTAAAGATAGGTCTCGTGATCAGTTAGCAAGACAGTGAGGTTCCAAGTTAAGGACCTGAGTGTCAAAGTCGGATCCAAGATAGCTTGATAGTAAGGCGATAAAGTCGAGCGTCCAGGTTGATCCAAAATCAATCAGTGATAGTTGTAAGCTCTGTAAGTCAAGTACCCCTAACCATTCTTTTATGTTCAGTATATATGAATAGACTAATGTTTTAATCTCATAATAGAACAAAAACATTTTAAGTTACGTATCCCCTGTAGTTATAAATCATTGTCTTAACTCTATTTTGGGGAAAAATAACTTTGAAAAGTACCTATCTCGAATGAAATGATTTGCGAACTAGATTTTATATGTGTGCTATTAAAATGAATGATTTTGATATGATATAGGTACAAGTGTTTTGAAAACTGGATAAACGATCAGATATGGGATACATTGGGGCCAGAGGGCATATTGAGGGTGGCGTAAGAGGCTAATTCGGTTACGTGCACTATATAACCGATTAGTCCAGTAGGTCAGTGACCTAGCTAGTCTCTGAGTTCCGGAACAGGTTTATGGGATGACAGAGGGAGCCGTCTGGTATTGATAGCCTAATCAACAATCTTCACATATCCATTACGTATCTGATTTGGCTTTGCGGTTCCGTAATGGAACAAGTGATTTATACAGTGGATTTGGAAATGAAAATGGTATGCTAGAATCAAACTCTGGTATTATACACAGCACACTACTGATGTTATTGTTTTACAGAGCCTACTAGATTTGAATATCCGGTTTATATATGGTTTACTTGTTTTCTAGCAAGTTATGAATTAATGTTCCTATAACTGCTTTACTTTAAATAGTTTTTATCTTGTTATTCATATAGTGGTACTGCTGAGCAATTGATTGGCTCACCCTTGCAGAATGTTTTATATATGTGTTTTACAGATGCCTATGAGTTCTTCCGTGGTAGTCGGACAGAGTTCCGGTTCCTTCCATGTCAGGCTCATCTGAGGTAGTTGTGTTGGACCAAGGATGGTCTGTTGAGGTTGCTGTATTAAGTTTGTCGTGTCAGGATAGTTTGTGGTAAGTCGGTTTGTAATAAATGTAACCTAAATCATACTTAAAATCTGGAAAAGGTCTTGGTAAAAAGGGTCGTAGTTATGTATTACTAATAATTAGGATTGTTATTACTGTTGTTAGTGATGTCAACTCCTGTCCCCGGGGTTGAGGTCGTCACAGTTGGTATCAGAGCTACAGGTTTGAGTCCCTAATTTAGGTTAGGAGTAGAGTCAAAGAGTGCAGGAAGGTTTATGTACATATAGATGTAGTCAGCAACTCAACCAGAGGAGCGAGTCTATGAGGTCAGTCAAGGGTTTCGGAGGTAAAACCCTGATGCCTGTTAAGGATTAGCTGGAACTACCCTAGCCTAGAGTACGTTTCCTTCGTATAGGTATTATTAGTAATATCCGATAGAGATTTCTAGTTGTCTCATCGAGAGAACGAGTTTGATTGTGAGAATTTAGCATATGAGCAGACCCTTGATGTGTCAGCTGAAGAGACACCAGCGTTATTTCCATATATCGTATTTCAATGTGAAGGAATGTTATTGTCCAAGTGTGTGACCTCGGTGAGTTCAGATGGAGTGATAATAGTCGGTGGCTGCTATGACAACCAAGTCTCATAGTGAATGGAGATGCAGTACTGTGGTTTATATTTCGAACCCTTATAATTGTTTCTTGAGACATATTTTGTTTCCAGAGTAATTATTTCCTATCCCATAAGTTGCTTACTTTCTTGTGAGAAAGTTGAGAACTCGGAGTAAGCAACTTAGGATTCTGTTGATTCCATTATAAATCATATTTTCTCCCTCCATATTTGTGAATTTTCTACCTAAACATTGTTTCTTTTCTTGGTGATCCTATCAGTGGATTGGGGAAAAACAATGCATAGGAATGACTATTTATCTGTGTGACAAAGGGTCTGGTGGGACGCCACCGAAGTATGTGTTGTGAGCTATGTGGTACTAAGACTGGGCCATCTTATGTACTTGTATGGTTGCTCTCAGTCATACCTACATTTTCTTCACTGTTCCTTCTTATTCGGTTTCCCTTGATTTCGAAATTCCATGACAATGGACTTCGTCAGTAATCTTTGTAGTAGATAGTCTTGATTATTGGGAGTAAACGAAAGTTGACTGTCAGGAAGAATGAAAGTCCTATATCAAGAGATTAACTATGAATAATGGTAACAATGAGAGTTCAGGACCTAATGGTGGAGTTATAGCCTCGGGAAAAGTAATTCATTGTTGATGAATCACTTGTGGGTGATAAGAAATCATCTTTAGAGGGATGGTTGGTTGAAATTGGACTATGGTTCCTAGAAGAGTCCAGCGTTCCTTAAGTTGACCTGATTACCAGTTGGTTCTATGTAATTGGTGGTTGATATAGCCATCCAAGTCTCGTAGTGTACTAGATAGTGTTTATGTGGTAATTGAGTAGTGACGGGAAGTTAGTCAATTTCTGTTGTATTAAGGAGCCATGCTTTGGTGATTAGTTTTTCTTATAATCCATTTTTCCGTTACTATTGTTGATTCTGCTAGTGTCCATCGTTGCTATTGTTGCTTGTACTATTAATCTAGATCTCTTTATAAATGGACCCTGATATTAAAGACAGGGTATTAGGATTGGGCATCATTTTCCTAATACAGGTGCACCGTTTAAACAGTGATAGCTTATGTCAAACATTTTTGTTATGTTTTGAATAAACTCATCTATATATTCAGGAAGATGCCACCCAAGAAAGCTACCCAGTCTAAAGAAAATAGTAGTAGTTTTATGGATGGTCGAGTTATAAATAAAATTCTAGATTTGTTACGGAAGTAGTAACAACAACAGTTGTAACTAATCCAACCAGGTTCAGCAGCAGCACCTATTATGACAGGCAAAACAGCGAGGACTGAACCAAAGTGTTATTTCAAATCCTTATTCAGAATAGTAACCCTCTTGAATTTAAGGGCGAACCTAATCCAGTAGCTGTTGGAGCATGGTTAAAAGAATTGGAGACAACTTTCAACCTCGTTCAAGGTAGTGACAATCTTAAGACCGATTATGCAAGCTATTTCTTGAAAAAAAATGAAGCGAATTACTGGTGGGAGTCAAATGGAGATTCAGTTCTAGAATTGAAGCAAGGCGATAGAAGTGTACCTGAGTATGAGGCTAAGTTCACAGAGGTTGGCTAGGCTTGTACCATATTATGTACGTTCTGAACTCAGAAGGCAAGGAGGTTTCAACAAGGACTGAAGCCTGAAATCCATAGTGGAATTGTGACATTGCAACTCAGACATACCCTTCCGTAGTTCAAGCCGCCTTAGTAATTGAGATTGGTCATAAGTTAAGCCGCTAGAGAAAAAGAAGATAAGAAGCAAAAGATAGATGATGTGGAAGGGAATAAGAGTAAAGACGTAGAGGGCAAAGTTTTCTTCAAACATGCCTAGTAACACCTCAATCCAGTTCTAACCAAGTTAAGTCGAACAGGTTATCAATAGCGGAGTGTAAACAATGGGGTAAAAGGCATGGTGGAGTGCGTAAGGCAAATACTGAATATTTCAGGTGTGGACAGAAAGTACACTATGTGTCGGAATGTAAGGTGGAAAACCCGAGAGTCACCTGTTACAACTGTGGTAAGGTGGGGCATATTGCTAAGAACTATGGAAGTGTTTCCTGAGATAACATGGGAGGTAGAGAATCAAAAGGTCTGACATCCAGTACAGCAAAGGTTAAGACTTATAATATGCGTAAAGGGTCAACTGCTCAAGACCCTAATAAGGAACCAGGGCACTGATTGATTACTAGAAGAAGCAAATAGTAATATTTCTGAAAGCTGATTAGGATAAGTATCCAAGGGCATACGCAAGAATGTAAGGCATAGATAACACATGTCGTGGATATTAAGAAGGAAGCACCTAAGTTGGAAAAGATGCAGATAGTGAGTGAAGTCCTAAAGGTTTTACCGAATGACTTACCAGGATTACCTCGGAGTATGAGGTAGGATTTCTCATTGTTTACTATACAGAATCGGGATGGTATCAAAGCCCATATCGTATGACCCAATAGGAATCAATAATCAATTAAGGAAACTTCAAGTTTGTGAGATGAAGAATAATGAGACAAGGTGTATTCCGTGTTGTGCATTGATGTGGTTTACAAAAAAGAAGAATGCATGTATGAAGTTACGTGCTGAATATCAGAAGTTGGAAAAGCTGACAAATAGAATAAGTAACCCCTGCATAGAATTGATTATTTATATAACTCAATGAAAGGAATGTGGTGGTTCTTAAAGGTTGACCCAGAGCAGGCTACTGTTAGTTGAGGTTAAGTCTAAGGTCATACTAAAGACCCTGTTTGAACGAGATGGGGACATTGTGAGTTTCGGGTAATGTTATTTGGATTAGCAAATGCACCATCGCGTTTAAAGGTCTAATGAACATAATGTATAAGGAGTACTTGGATAACGTAATTGTATTTATTGATAACATCCTCGCCCATTCAAGGACTAAGAAAGGCCAAGTTGAACACCTGAAGAGATGTCTGCGAAGGGTTGAAAAGTAGCAATTATATACTAGCTTCAAAAGTATGAAAATCTGGTCAAATTGATTATGAGCCATGGTTGTTTGAGTAACTACCAACCAAGCAAAGTCCATTTAGGGACAGATGTCTTGAGTAGAAAAGAAGGATTGAATGTGATTAAGACTACTGAGGAATTAATAAAGGGATTGGAAAGTGAAAGTCGGAGTTCGAATACCTAAAGGTGATAAGAAGTGAATATATGAGCTTACTTTCCAGCCTTAACTGATGGAAATGAGTAAGACGCATTCGAATGTTGGAAACTAAATTGAAAATGAGTACCGCCCATCATCCTTAGATAGAGGGTCAAAGTGAAAAGATGGTTCAGACAAATAAGATACATTGAAGTATATATTGTGGATTTAATAGGAAACTGAGGTAATCACCTACCATTGACTACGTTTTCCTATGCTCATAGTTATCATGCTAGTAGGAGAATGCTACCTTGTGAAGCCTTGTATGGACATAAGTGTGGTTTCCCACACTATTGAGAGAAGTGGGAGTAGAAATATTGTTAGGTCCTGATTAATTCAGCACACCAAGACGTAGTAGGATGATTTGGAAAAAAAAGAATTGAAGTAGCTCGGGATAGATTAAGAAAGAGGCATATTTGCATCGAAAGAGGATGGATATAGAAATAGATCATCGGTATTGACAAAAGTTTCACCTGAAAAGAGATTGGTTAGGTTTGATTAGAAGGACGAGTTGAGTCCTAAATATATGTACTCGTTTGAGGTATCGAGAAAGATCGATAAAGTGGCTCATGGTATTGCCGCCGTAGTTGCAGCAATTTTTATAGTATGTTCTACGTGTCAATATTAAAGTGATATGTTCTTAATTCAAACCAAGTCATTGATTAGGAGCCAAGGGCTTTCATTTGAATTTATTCTGCGTGGAATGATAGATCCAAATCCTAGATCATTAAGAGCGAGTCCTTAGAATGAGTTATACTATAGTAAGTATGCTTGAATAAGTCCTCGAGTAGAATAGTCTACTTGGAGTTAGAGTCAAATATGCTTGACAAATATCCTCACATGTTTCATTAGTTCAGATTCTGAGGACAAAATCTTTTAAGGGGGAGGATATAACGACTCGTATATTTTCACATTATTTTAATGTATAGTTATTAAATAATAATTAAATAAATATTTGTGTGGGTATTGTCAGCAGTGTTGTGTATTATTATTTGTGTGTGGCTATGGATGCATAAGGATTTTGTGAATTAAAAATTGAGCAGTATTGTTCTGTTCCGCTTTTAAAGTAGATTTAATGCAAATTTATTTGCATAATATTTGGAATTTCTTTAAAATTGTTTCTATGGTTTTGTAATTACAATATTATTTTTGGGATTTTATAAAATTTAGAAATCATATTCATAAATTCTTAGTCCTGTATGATTTTCTGATTGCATTTATTTGTAAAATATGTATCTAATTCCAGAATCCTTTAAAAATTATGAAACTCATAATTATTTAAGTTTGGAATATTTCGTGAATTTTAAAATTATTTTAGAAATTTTTGGGATTAATTTCACTCGCGTGTTGATTCGTTTAATTGATAAAAGCGGGTATAATTGTGTTTCAAAATTATTTTAAAATTATGAACTTTATGTTTTAATAAACTTCGGGATTCGTAACATTTTAAGACTATTTTCGTGATTTTTTTCAATTTATTTTAATTGCAGCTCGGTTCGTTAATTATGAAATGCGGGTACAGGTTGCGTTTCAAAAATGCTTTAAAATTATGAAATTTTATTTATTAGTTTCGGGATTTTTAGAAAAATTTTAAAACTATTTGATAATTTTCCGAGTTTATTTTTGTTCAATTTAGTTCGTTAAAATTACGAATGTGAATCAAAAACAGGCGTGCAGGACACTTGTTGCTTCTCAGGATTATGTTTGGCTGTGTTTGTGTACGTGGCAGTTACTCCATTTATTTCCCCCCCACGTGTCATGCTGTGATTGTTTAAAAAACAAAAAAACAAAACCAAACAAAACAAACAACACAGAAAGTGCAGAGGTGGAGAGAAGACAGATAGGAAAAGGGGGAGCTCGATCTCGTGACTCCTCTCTCTTTTCTACCTTCCCGAATGTCCTCTCTTCCCTCTCTTTATTTTCCTGTTTCCTTCCGGTAAGGTTCCGGTTGTCTCTGTTTTTTTCTTTCCAGCCACGGTTCTTGATCTCAGTTCTGTTTTGTTGATTAACATATATATTATATGTATATACGTATAGTATAGTGTGTTCGGTAGTTGATGGTTGCCTGGTCCGGGTTGATTTCTGTTACCGCCTATTTCTTTTTGGTTGCCGCTGGTGTTTTCCGGCAAGGCAACCGAGGGTGTGCAGCGCGTGTATATATATGTCCCTGTTGCTTTATCCGATTAGTTCTGTGACCTTGATTGCAATTTTATTTATTTATTTTCCGCAAAAATATCTGAGTAATATTCGTGATATGAATTAATTTGTGAGTGGGAAATTATAATAATAATCAGTGAAGGTTCGCGATGGAAACTTGATTTATGCGGGTACCCGCAAATTTTTGCCGCCGTCCGCGATGAATTTTTACGAGCGCCGGTGGACCGTGATGAATTAATTCTGAGTCCTAAATTTTAAAATAATTAATTGATTTCTTTTTAAGTCGTATCGTTAATTGAATCGATTTTGATTGTTGAGTTGTACTAATGGTTTGGAATATAAAATTGTGAATTGTTGTGTTGAATTGACGTCGATTTATGTTCGACGGGTAGTCCGATAATAAGGAAACGCTGCCTGATTTTTAGGAAAATAATTCCAAAATTTGGGAACGTATCCTGTAAAAATATCGGAAGTGTCAGTCAATGTACATAACTATATAATTATAAATATAACTATTTAACAATAGTACTTGCGTGTTGTGATAATGTATTGTAAATATTCGTCACCCTATCTTCTGAATCGATAGCTGTATATAATATCAGAAAAGCTTATTATACCAAGTTGTGAATGCGAACCTGATCTGTTATGTGTATTATAGTGATATGAATAATTACGATTCAGGATTGTTATCGTTTGGGTAGGATTGATATCGAGGATATGTCTAGCATACCTAGTCGTCTAACGTAGGATGTTTCGACTCTGTAGGTTATAGTCGGAAGCCCGAGAGTGGCGTCGGCCTAAAGATAGTCTAGTGATCAGTCAGCTAGCACAGTGAGGTTCCAGGCGAAGGACCTGAGTGTCAAAGTCAGATCCAAGATAGCTTGATAGTAGGCGATAAAGTCGAGCGTCAGGTTAATCCAAATCAATCAGTGATAGTTTAAGCTCTGGAAGGCAAGTACCCCTGACCATTCTTTATGGTTCAGTATATATGAATAATTATGTTTTAATCTCATAATGGAACAGAATTGTTTTAAGTTACGTATCCCCTGTAGTTATAATCATTGTCTTAAATCTGTTTTGGGGAAAAGTACTTCGAAAGGTACCTATCCGAATGAAATGATTTGCGAACTAGATTTTATATGTGTGTTTTTAAATGATGATTTTTAAATGAATAGGTACAGTTGTTTAGAAACTGGATAAACGATCAGATATGGGATACATTGAGGCCAGGGGCCTATTGAGGTGGCATAAGAGCTAATTCGGTTGTGCGCACTATATAACCGATTAGTCCAGCAGGTCAGAGACCTAGCTAGTCTCTCAGTTCCGGAACAGGTTATGGATGGAAGAGGGAGCCATCTGGTGTTGATAGCCTCATCAACTATCTTCACATATCCACTATGTATCTGATTTGGCTTTGCGGTTCCCGGAATAGAACAGTGATTTATACAGGGATTTGGAAATGAAAATGGCATTAGAATCAAACTCTGGTATTTATACACAGCACACTACTGATGTTATTGTTTTACAGAGCATGCTAGTTTTGAATATCCAGTTTATACATGTTTTACTTATTTTGTAGCAAGTTATAAATTCTGTTCCTATAACTGCTTTACTTTAAATCATTTTTTCTTGTTATTCTATAATGGTCCTACTGAGCAATCGATTGCTCACCCTTGCAGAATATTTATATATGTGTTATAGATGCCTATGAGTTCTTCCGTGTAGTCGGCAGAGTTCCAGTTCCTTTCCATGTCATCCCTCTGAGGTAGTTTTGTTGGACCAATATGGTCTTTTGAGTTGCTATTTAAGATAGTTGCGTCTGTGTGATAGACTTGAAAGAAATTTGGAATGATCACCTGTCACGGATTGAGTTTTCTTATGACAATAGATGATATGACAGTGACGGAATGTCGCCTTACGAGGCCCTGTACAAAAAAGAAGATATCGATCTCCTTTATTGTGGGATGAATTAGAGAGCGCAAGATGCGCAGGTCCAAAGTGGTCCAAATAACCAAGGACATAATAGATCTAATCAGAGGACGGCTAGTAGCAGCCCAAGATTGACTATAGAAAGTATGTCGGTTTGGTCTGAAAGGACAAAGAGTATGAAGTAGGGAACCTAGTATTGTTAAAGGTATTCCCTTGGAAAGGATTGATGAGGTTTGGAAATAAAGGAAAGCTAAGTCTACGATTTTTGGACCCTTGGATATATTAAGACGTATTGGGAAGTTATCAAATGAACTAGCCCTACCCCCGAACCTGCAACAGTTCGTAATGAGTTCCAGTATCAATGTTAAGGTAGTACGATCCATA